>NC_056524.1:91058922-91130462 GCF_019175285.1 Sceloporus undulatus | reverse complement strand
ACCAGTGTGGTGTGATGGTTTGCCCACTGGATAACCCTGGGCAATGGAGGCAAAGGCAAACTCACTTCTGGACACATTGTGCTGTGAAGATCCCATGACAAGGCCACCAAAAGTTGGAAACAAGTTGAAGGCATACAACAATGATACATATATACAAGAATACCTCAATGAATGAGACATGTTCCTTTGCATTACTTCTTTAATAGAAAATTTGATGCCAGAGGTAGAAATAATATGTGAAGAACAGGGATAGATTCCTACACCACACACAAAAAAGAGTAGCTCAGTAAATTTCAACAAGATTAACTACTGCTCTACTGTTATACATGGTGAAGTAGGTTGTTGTTATTTAGATACCAGTGAGGGAGAGATATCTAAAAGGAAAAGCTCTTTTTAAAAAGATGATGGATGAAACAACCAGAAACCAACATACCAATCCAAACCAGGAATTATGTATTGGAGAGGTCAAAATGAAGAAATTGCCCACCCCCCAATAAGAATTCTGCCACCCCAGTGATTTTCCCCCACAGTCTCCAAATTGCTAGCATTGCAGGAACTTAAAATTTCTAGAAACAGAGTTTAGGCATCCAACAAAAAGGGGCAGCAAAGCTCCCAAAGGAATGTGAATGCAGCTAAGATAAGACTCCATTATCAGTGTCTAATTCTGCAATGTTAGAAATTTTGGGACTGAAGGAAAATGTCAGGGAGGACAGAATTTTCGTTTGGGAGAGCAGTTCCCTCATTTCCCCTCCTCCTGAAATTTGGCAGTTGTCAGCAGAGATGGATACACTTAGGAGTAAACAAGTTTAATTAAGATGGAGTTGTTGTTGTTAACGGCCTTTGAGTTGTCTTCGACTCATGGTGACCCCATGAATGAGATATCTCCAAAGCCCCCTGTCCCCAACTGCTTTGCTCTGGTCCTGCAGGCTCAGGACCATGGCCTACTTGATTCAGTTTATCCCTCTGGTATGCAGACTTCCTCTCTTTCTACTACCTTCCACCTTTCCTAGCATTATTATCTTCAAGTGAGTCATGCATTTGCATGAAGTGGCCAATGATCTTGGTGATCTTGGCTTCCAGGAATGCTCAGGCTTGATCTATTTTAGAACCTGGTTGTCTTTTTGGCTGCTCATGGGATCCTCAACACTCTTCTCCAACACCACATCTTAAATGAGTTGATTTTTTTTTCTATCAGCTTTCTTCACTTTCCAGATTATATTTTTATATTATATAGATTACTCTTATATTAATGTACTATGCAGTGTTTTCCATGGATATGTAACAGCATTGCTTCATAACACAAGGCAACCTGTAGGGAAAAAATATGCACAATCCCTTGTTAGTCTGTGACTTTTTAATAGTTAAAAGTCTGTATAATCCTTGGAATGATCAAAGTGCACAGGGCTACGATAAAGATCTTTTTCTTTAGCATGAACACATCCACACAAAAAAAGCCTATATCATATGTCAATATTGTTTTATCTATCAACTTGAACTAGACCCAGCAGGTCCTGTATCAGTGTTTTGTGGTTTTGCTGCCTGTCTAGTGAAGCTGGGACAGTTACTTTCAAGAAGAGTAAATGACAAGCTAAAGTTTTCCATAGAGCCATAGTAGAATAAAGCTGAGTGTGTCAGAACACTATCCCCCATTGTTCAGCTATAGATGGCTTCAGCTTTCGGTCATAGCCATTCTTCTAAAAAGTAACTTTCCAAGCTCTTCTGTCTTGGCGTATAAAAACCAGGTTGTCAAGCACCTGGTACACCACAGTGCAAAATTAGTGGATTTCAGTTAGCTTGATGGGTTACAACTTGTACTATCTGTCTGACGCCATCAAGGACAGAGGAGCAGACTGCTAGAAACTATTAAAAGCTCAGGGACTTCTAGGCAAGCAAGCAGAATTTTTACTGAAACTGTGAATCAAGGTGTAAATAATAGAAAACCTCATGGAGTTATTTTGCCAGAGGTAAAAGGTACACTGGAGAAATGTTAAATATAATCTATCTCTGGAAGCAAAGTAGTTACATGTCATATGGCAGTTTGAAATGTAAAAGACAATGTACCAAGGAGCACTTGAGCAATGTTTTGCCCTTGGAGAAATTCATATGACCTTCTTGAATGTAAATCTGTTTTGACTTCTCTTTCTACTTTTTAAAACACACTAATATAATGAAGCTGACATATTTCCTAATAAGGGCATAGCTAGTTACTCATATTCAGTATTAAAGGACCCCTTAGCAAAAATGCTCTGGACGGCAGTCAGAAAAAGCTGAATAATCAAATAGATGTGGTGTAAGTATAGATTATGTTCCTAACCAGATCAAGTCCTTCAGCCATTTGTTACTTGTGGCTTTGCATGCATGTTCAAGAACTGAAAAAGTAGCCACTTGCATAACTATAGGAAAGTGGGAGGAGAGGATCTATTCATACAAAAGGCCTACAGTGAGAAATACTAGCTATATAGCTTGTTGGTGTAGAGAGCCTTATTACATGTTGTTTGGTTGTACTGGGTCACTTTTGCTTCCTTGGTGCCATTCTGATTGTGTAACAAGCTGTTGGTGAAGAAGACTCACAGCTTATTGCTAATGCCTTTCTTAGTATGCTGAAGACAGTCATGGAAGGAAATCTCAAGTGGTTTTATATAATAAGCTTTTTACTCTGAATGCTCTGTCCAAGTCATTGTCTCCTTATGATCATAGATTATCTACAATGATCTTAGGGAAAAATATATAGGCTGGAATCCTCTTAGTGGGTCCCAACTAGAGTAGACCCATTTATTCCATTGTTGAATCAAGACATAGACAAATCAAATTGATTCAGTGGCTCTAGTCTACTTAATATAATTTAGACCAGTAACCTCATCTACCACAACAAGCCAGTTACCTCCATAGCTCTGTAGCACACTGTGCTTAAATAGTGTCCCCATCCTGTGTTTCTTGTACAATCATGGGAAGTACTTTCACACTAGATTGCACTTATATGGTCATTATCCCATCCAGAAAGTGTGAGTGAAAGTAGTCATGCAAAAGGCTTTCTCACTACATCACACGGATCCCATGAATGAAGTGGAATTGTCCTATGAATGAAGTGGAATTGCCCCCTCATTTCCGGTCATTTGGTATTGGTGGAACATCCCATTAACGCAATTCCACTTCCTTGTCAGGACATGACAGGATCAGCATAATATAGTGAGAAAGCCTTTCACATGATCACTTTCACTCGTGCTTTCTGGATGGGATAAGGACGCCCGTCCCTGTGTGATAAAGTCGTAAGATACAAGATCACTTTGATGACCAGACATCTTTCCTCTTCTTTTTTATATACCCAGCTTTCTTAAGACCTATTGTCCCCAACTACAATTAAAGACCTAAATCCAATTGTTAGGACTTCATCACACCAGGCAGCTAAGAAGCCACAATCACATTAGTGTAGGAAAAGCAAACATGCCAGTTTAGGGACAGTTATTTTTAAATAGCTCTTCAAAAGTGTCATAGTGCTGCTAGAATCTGGGGCTCTGTCTTCTGCATGCTGACCTTCATAACCCAACCTTCCTGCTCTATGCCCTTCCCAGCATGCCTTTGAGTTTTTTTTAATAAATCATTTTTAATTTTGCAGTTACAGTAATTGATTAAATTTTTAAAAAGACAAGAAAAAATATTGAAAAAAGAAAAGAAAAACAGCCACCTTGGGAATAGCAGAGGAGAAGGGAAGAAGAACATAATGATGTCCACTTGCACCATGTGTCTGTCTGCATATCGGAACTGCAGCAGGAGGAATTTATCACATGTGAATCAATAGAGGGAAAGCAGTGAGATTGTAAGCACTGATGGGTCTGTGAATGAAAAGGAGCACTCCAGAAATGGATGAAAGACAAAGCAGCTACAGGACAGACATGTGGCATTGCATTAGAGGGATTGCATTAAGTGGTAATTTGCTGTTCAGCAGTTGATTCAATGTACTTTTTTTTTGACAACTGCTAGTTAGGACTAGTAATTGGATTTAGGCTAAAGTGAAAAATATGCGTAATGTGTAAATGTTGCTCATTCTCCTTCCAAAACATTATATATTTTTCTGCATAATTATGGCCACCTTTTGTACTTTAAAGATTTTGGCTCCTTTTGAGAATTAAGAGATAATCTCATGAAGCTTCTCTCCCAATATAGTTGTGGCTTTTAAACTCCTGAAACAGCAATGATTCTTTTCACATTACCATGTAATTGTGAATGGATAACAGGTTGGCAATACATCTTATCACACTACTGTTCTGTTTTTCATCAGGTGTTCAAGATTAAGTAAATAAGTAAGTAAATAGTCTAGCCTTCATTGGGAATGGGGTGTATGCAGTAAAACCTGTTTATATCCCCTTTCTCCTAGCAAGAGGTCTCCCCTTCACCGAGGGAGGTGTTTGCAGTGAGACCTGTTTAAATCACCTTTTCTCTGACTTACCCCAGAGTGGCCTACTGCACATCTTTCAATAATGGCAAACATCCACCAGTGATACTTTTATTGGTCAACCGAAATGCACAATATAATTGTTGTAAGCTTTCGAAGCTCCGTGGGCTTCTTCATCAGGCAAGATGTTATAAATCAAACAGGAGGGGGGAAAATTGGAGATGTTAGTCAGATGCCTGTATGTTGTTTCAGTCCTTAGTAAAGATGTTATGATGGAGAGGGAGTTTTTCAAAGTCCAGGATATTTAAAGTCCATTTTCATCTCAATATCTCTTTTGCAGTCCAATATGTCTCCATTCCAGTGAGGTCACAAGCAGCCTCTTTGTAAGCAGAGAACAATGGGTTAACTGTGAGACTGACAGCTATTCACAGGATTTTCCTGGTTCATTAAAAGCAGCAACAGAAGCACAGATTGACTACAGGATAGCTACTGCTTAGCCACAAGGTTGTGCGGTAGCATCTTGCCATTACAGTTACGACCCTTCTATCCTACTATTTAAAAACAATGCAAGGATCTCCAAAGTTAAATGTTTCCCTCAGCTACAATGTTTTCTTAAAAGGACTACAAAGGGAAGAAAATTTCGACTTTTTTGGCAAGGAAACTGATAAGAAAGGGGACAACATCAATAAAGAAGCACATTTCTCCCCAAAGAATATTCACAACATTACATGACACTCATTTTCCAGAAGTGGTTGAATGAAGAAATGAATTGGAATCATCTGAAACCAAACATTACATGGTATGGCAACGAAATGCAATGCAGCCATTTGTGACAGCACTAATAAGGAAATGTATGTTCTGTGCAATGACATATTGGCACGCAAGACATCTGGAAATAATCAAGAATAAAAAAATCCCAAAACTTTATTTCCAACAATGTAGTGGCAGAGTGAAGATGGTAAAGACGTATTAGCATTGTTAATGGAAATTAATACACACAAATCAAAGAAAAAGTGCTAACCTGAGATTACATACCCTGAATGCACCACTTTGATGTGATCTGCTAGCTGTATGGAGATAGAAACTAAACTATCCAGATGACAGAATCGTTATGGTTGGCATCCTATTCATGAATTATGATATAAGTTTGTCTCACACTACTGCAATTCTCTTTTGTGGTTGTTGTGCAGGTTCAAAGTCTCTTCCAACTACACAACAACCAAAACCCTCCCCCAAACTACCATTTAATCAGTGCACCCCCCCCCCCAGTGCAGCTATTTCCATATTGGCAGAGAATGCAGATTGCATCCAGCTCTTTTCCTGTAATTGGATGAACTGTGACTCCCGCTCCCCAGCAATACAGAGATGGCTGTGTTTGGTGGCTACATTGTTTAAAAGGTAGGGTTTTTTTTAAAGGGGGGGTGTCACTTTCGGAGGCCTAGCTATGACTCCCTATGCAGGATTTCAGCCTACAATTTATATTCTGAGAAATGGTTCAGGAAGGTATGATTAATATTACAGGTAAGAAAAAACTGAAGAACACAGAAATAAAACTCTCCAGAAAAGATCATTGAGATCTTGTGAAATAGATAAACAGAATAAATGAACAGGTAAATAGATTTGTATGTTGTAATATTTTCCAGGTGAAGTTTTAAAAAAAAATTAAAAAGTTTTTATTGATTTGAAAATGAAAACATTACATTATACAGTAAAGTAAACAACTCATTGAATGTCACATATAATAAACAATAAAAATGTAGACATTTGCAGTGAATCACAAAATATTTCCATTCTTTCTTCTTTCTTGAAAATGCCAATGGACTCAAACTAGAGACAATACTTTTTGATAACAAAAACTTAAAAACTTATTATGATTTCTAGAAATGGACCAAAAGGGAAAAAAGTTAATCAGAAAATATACATGGAGACTAGAAATATGATTCTTCATGGGATTAGTACCCTGCAGTATGTACTTAAGTCTTCTGCTTAAAATAGGTTCCCTATAGAAAAATCTCAGGGTATTCCACTAGCAGACTGAAGTCTTAAACTGAGTATGAAAATATTTGAGTAGACAAGAAGCTCTTGCAAATGTATGGGAACTTACAAAGTTCTCTGGAAATCTCTGGAAATTCCCATTTGATAAAATGTAATTGGAAGTTAAATTAAATAACATTTCAGTTATTTTGCTTGGATATCTGTGATCTTTTTTGTTGAATAAGTAATGGCACCAGAAAGTTCTGAACATATTCTGTGGGAAAAGGGCAGGATAAAAATGTTCATCATCATCATCATCATCATCATCATCATCTCCAGAGATTAGCTTCTGAAAGCAGATTGCTTCTTCATTGTGAATGGATTTCTGGACAGCTGAACATTTATGAGAAGCAATGCAAGGACATATGGCAAAAAAGACTGCACTGACTGACAGGTGGTTTTCCTGGGATCAAGGAACTTGCTCACAAGGAAGACTGAAAAGGAAGTCTAAAAAACATCCTCTCCACATGGTCAAAGCTATTGATTGGTCCTGATAGCTACTGCAAAAGGACAAAAACGCTAGCTTCTCTCACTACACTAGTGCAGCCCATTCTCTCATTGAACCTTGGCAGAACAGGAATTCTTTGTTCACCCACACTAAGAAAGTCACAGTTAAATCATAATGATGTCATCAAAAAGCAATGGCTAGAAGAGGGGTGGAAAGACATTCTTCAGTTGTACTGTAAGTCATAGAATCATAGAATCTTAGATTTGGAAGGGAACACAAGAGTAATCTACTCTAGCCTCCTGCCATCCAGGAATAAAGCAGTCCTGAAAGATGCCCATCCAAACACTCTTTCAGAGAGGGAATTTCCACCTCCCTCCAAGGCAGTCTGTTCTGGTATTGAACAGCTCTTGCAGTAAAAATCTTCATCCTAATGTTTAGGTGGAATCTCTTTTCTAGAAATTTAAATTCATTGGTTAATGTTATGGAGCAGCAAATCATGGAGACATATAAAACATGCTGCTTTGGAGCAACTGTTGTCTGTCTATATGACATCACTTCATTTATTTAAAGATAGCTAACATGCCACCTTTCACTCTTCTACAAAGAAGAGTTTCTCTAAAGACCAGTATCCCATCCAGCTAAGAGCTTCTGACCTCATTTCTGCCCCTCCCCAATGTTATTTTGCCCAATGTTGAGATAGCCTGTCATGACTTTGTAGAATGTGATCATTGTTTGAGATGGGACACCCCTCCCGCCAAGAAACAAACAAGAGAATGCAAAGGGTATAGAAATCACTTGTTTCAGCCAGCTCCCAAAACCTAAAGTATGCAACATTTTTTCTTTGTTTGTGGAAATTCATTCTGTGCATGGAGATATAGCTACCTGAGATATTCTTAAGAAACAGACCTGATGGTCACTGTCACATTACCACCAACAATTCCTGCTGCCATTTCAAATATGTTTTGTCTCCTGTTGTGGGTGATTTCCCCCCACACCTCTCCCCTATATCTCACATGCTGAGCCACACTTTGCAAGGATTCATGCAAATCTTTTTCCAACTCCCCTGGGAGAAAAGGAAATACTGAGTTCAAACTCATTTCCCCTCCAGCATGATAGTAATTATAGTAATTTCAATTATTTGTCTCACTGCATTTTCTCATCTGTAGTCACTCTTGCTCTTTTTACATGCTGTGGGTAAGGCCTTTCTTCCAACTGCATCAAATCATGGCTTAACATGCCATTTGGCATCCCTAGAGCAGGAAAAAAAAATAGCTTGCAGCTTATAAAGTGAAATCATATACTCTGAGAAAGCAACAAAGAAGATTTTTCATGTACACACCCTCTTCTTCACACTTACCATAGCTCTCTTCACAGGGATCCATTTTACTTTCTGTGTATCTGTACTATTTTTTGCGCTTCCTTCAAAGAGATTATTAAAACATTTGAATGACCCTTTGAAGTAGGATAGATAAGAGATCAAGAGTTGCACAAGTTAATTTGGCAAGGGAATGTGGGATTTGAATCTAGCTTTTCCACACACCACACCAGATACTAGGCTCAATATCACACCAGCTCAACAATTCTCTATTGTTTAGGTGACACAAGTTTACCCTACCTACATTACTCTGGAATGACACCAAATGCTCCTCATGAGCTATTGTGGTTACAAAGCTAAGAGGTGCTCTCAGTTCTGCTCATTTAGATCTACCCTTTAGGCATTGATTGTGCTTGAACCTTGGAGTGATCTCAGAACTTTGGAATCCTTTTTCGTTCAACTTTCTTACCACTTGGTTTGACACCAAAGAGTAAAAAATATTTTCTACTATGAGATCCTAGAAAAACAATATCAAAACTTTAAGTTGTAAGGGATAGTTTCTAACAGTGAGGTCTGGAATAGTAAGCCACCACAAGTCAAACTCTTTCAGAGAGGGGGTAACCACCTGAGTTTCTACTGGGACAAAAAGCACAAGAAGTGTTGAGGAACCTTTAAAAACTGACAAGTTTTATTTGTCACAAGCCTTTATGGACTCAAGCCCGTCCAGTGCACAGAGTATAGCCTCAGTTGGCAAACAAATATAAATATGATGGGGTGGAAGTGGGGAGGATATTGTGGGGTAAAATAAATGCAAAAGATATGAGAATGGGATGATTTTAATTGCGATAATTTGACTGTAATTGATGGGTGATTCAGGTTGCATCTGCAGTACAGAAATAATGCAGTTTGACACTGCTTTAACTGCAATGGCTCAATACTATGGAATTCTATGATGTGTAGTTTGTTGTGGCACCAAAGTTCTCTGAGAGAGAAAGCTAAATATCTTACAAATATCTACAAAATATCTACAAATACCAGAATTCTGTAACACTGAGCCATGGCCAGTTAAAGTGGTGTCGAGTTGCATTATTTCTACAATGCAGATGCAGCCAAAGGCATCCTAGCATAGCATTCGCTTCATCCAAGCAGCTGTGCCATCCTGCAGTGCTGTGCATCCAGCTACAGGAAAATAGTTGAACATTCTCCATTCCAGCCCCTTATTCTCTACTGGTCAGTATATAGCCATCTTGGAGGGGACAATTGCAGGTGCAGCCCTTGAAAGAAGATTTGAGAGGGTAGAGGATGGAAACATTGTATAATTCTATCTGGTAGAATTTATCCAACATTTTCCTGCTCCAGAATCTGTCTTGCATTTAACTTGGAGAGGTGGAGAGAGGGATTTGGGTTAATTGGTCCTTAGTCCCAGTATGGTTGCCCACTTCTGTTCTACAAGCTTCTAGGAGAGATAACTCACCTTTTATTTTGTCAAAAGGGACAGTCTAGGAGAGTATGCTGGGGGTCAGGGACTGCAAGAATAGCACTAACACTCTACCCCCCCCCCCCCCCAATATGTCAGGGACTGGTACCATATTTGCACTTATTGGCGACAATTGCTTCTTTCTTTCCTGAATCTACAGAAAATAGTACAGGGACTGGCACTGGTCAAGGGATCAACAGAGCACCAGAAAATTTGAGTTCCTAAGCTCTTATTCTATTTCTCTTTGCTGTTACCCTGGATGCAGACCTATCTTGGGAAGAAGACAGTCCAAAGTAATATGTTTACTTAGGAGAATTGTATTTAGCTGAAATGTAGAAATATTTAGTGCTTGGGTAACTCAATCTAGGGAACCAAACCCAATGTACATCGAGTCCAAAGGTACACAGAATTCGAGAGGCAGGTTTACAATGGTAATTTTATTTAAAAGGGGGAATTCAACATGCACACATAAGCAAACAACCACACACATACACACAAAGACTAGAGAAACCAGAGGTGTTAGGTTGGAATAGAAATGAGGCTTCACTAACAGTGATACTGCACCTGAACAGATCTTGACTTCAATTGCTGGTGGTCTCAGAAAGGAATGAGGACCCAATCACTCCCTTGGCAAGTGGGGGGTGGGAAGTGATAAATGTGCTAGCCTGGCAAACTGACAGGGATTCTGCCTGCTTGCTGGACTAAACAGAGGATTTGCCAAAAAGCTCTGATATTTATACCAAAAATATGCCTTGGGAGCAGATTCCAAGGAGTTGAAAAGATGAAACAGTTTTGGAATACTTTGAAATGGGTTTGGATTCACCCTGAAATGTTGGAGCCACTTTGAAGTACAGTATATACTCGTGTATAAGTCAACCTCATATGGTGAGGGCAGTTTTTGGGGCCAAAGTCATGGATTTTGATATGACCATGGATAAGTCGGTCAAACACTGGGACATGTTACAAAAAATCTAAAGGGGGAAACAAAGCACCACTTCCCTCCCTATATCTCCATTTCTGGACCTCTCCCAAGCGTCACAGTCTCAGCATGAAAATGGGGAAACAAACCTTGGCACACAGACTCCCCCCCCCCCCGCTTTACACCAAGTATTTCCAAGGCTCATGGCTTGCAAAACAGGGTAGACCTCCCCTCTCTTCCTTTTACCATGAGCATTTCAAAGGCTCATGGCTTGCAAAACAGGGTACAAGCCTGGGCATTCTCCCCCCCCCCTTGTCTCAGTAGCTGTTTGTTAGCTCCTGCTAAGAAGGAAAGCTGAGGGATGGCACCCACAGAGAAAGAGAAGAACACGCGGGGTCTCAAACGGGGAGCTGTTTAAAGATCCCTGGCTATCTCTGGCACTTATTTTAGGAACTTTACAAGCAGTATTAACTTATTGCCCCATATATATATGTTGACTCATGATTTTGGAGTCCATTTTGGGGCATACATTTCTCGACTTATAATCAAGTATATACAGTAGTTTTCCAAGGCAGTATTGCTGAGGTGGGAATGGAGAGCAATAGATGTGCATTTCCAGGCAGAGAAGATAAGCATGCAAGATTGTGCAGCCTTCTTTACCATATCTGTGGCCCTTTGTTCTCTAGGTTTGGGTCTCTTCACTTCCTCCAGAATGTCCAGAATTGATCAATCAACCAGGGTGAGGCAATGCACCTCCTGCTTGCTAGCCTACATGCAGGAACTGCTTTCTAGTCATGGCATCCACAAACAGGGTTGTAGAAGAGTCACCTTGCCTATGTTTTATTATCTTTCTGATATCAAAAGAGGAGGGGTACTCATGGGCCTAACACTGCACACTTTCTGTTTCTATTTTAGAATATGTAATGGCACTTTAAAATATGAGACATCTGACAAAACTATGAATCATCCACTTTCTCAGCTAGGCAAGTTATCACTTCCCCTTGGATGAGGCCATATGGGAGACATGGGTTCCTAGACTCTTATTCTGTTTCTCTCTTCTTATTTCAATTAAATAGCGTTATGGGGGGAAACCCATATTGGCCAGATTCCTGAAATCCTGGTCAATGTAAACTTCTCCATGCCTAGTTAATACTTAGAAGCTACACAATCCGTTTTAAGACAGAGATGCGGATGGGTCTAATTTCTTTCAAAATAACAAGAGAGGAGACTAAAATATGGATTCAAGAAATAGCAAGGAAGAAAAATACAAAAGTAAAAGAACAGCAAATGACATTGATGGATCGGTGGTATAAAACACCATATCAGTTATCCTTTATAGTTCACCTAACTTATGGCATGGTTGTGGTATTAAAGGATCATACATCCGTATGTGGTGGTGCTGTCCCTTCATTCAGAAATTTTGGAGCATAGTGAATAAAGAAATAAATGAGATTTTTTAGGGAAAGAAATACAGCTCAGTAAAGAAAATAGCATCACATTTTATTTAAATAAGTTGGGGCTGAATAAGAATCAAGTGTATGTGATAAAGCAGATATTAAAAGCAGCCCATGGAGTTATTGCCTTGGATTGGAAGTAAAAAACAGTGTGGATTAAATCCAATCTTGAAAAAAATATAGTCAATTTTTTATTGTTTGATTTTCTTAGAGAAAGGAGATTGAAATATATTGGACAGATAAAGATAGAATCTTGGACCAATAAATGGAAAATGCTGATTGAGAAAGTTAATACTCAAAGTGGGAGTGTATAGAGAAATAACCTATATGATTTGGATTATTACCCATATTATGGAAAATGGATCATGAAGTGCTTATTGGACTTACTCTATGTATAGCCATAGGGAGGGAGAATCAAAATAAAAAGGAATCATTTGGTAAATCTTTGTAAAATGTTCAATAGAAATTAAGGAAATAGAAAAAGAAAAAAGGAATAGAGGTCACAACACAAGTTTGCACTTGAGCTGTGAGACAGTCCTCCCACATTTAATGAGGACACACTGCTATAACTATAAAAATAATTTTAAATGTTACTGTTTGGCATTACCATTGAAATGGCGTTACCACTGAACAAGTTACAATTGTAATGATACTTAGTTGTAACTTTGTTACTGGGAAATAAACAAATTATATGCCAAAAAAATCTTTCAAATATCATAAATCAATGTCCAAAGCTTATAGTGACATATGCCTGTCTGTTGTCATTGTTAGCGCAGCACTATAAATCCAGTTGTTTCAGAGACTTGTAAGTAGGTTAGAGAATTTCCTAATTCTTAGCAGATTAATGATCCTCATGGGAATGTGAAACTTCCCTATAACTTTTCTTCAGTATAATTAATCACTCCACACACTTAAGAGTGCTTAATTCAGGTTTAATTTCCTTTTCATGAAGAGATTGACCTCAGAGTGTTGTCATTTTGGCTGATTGGCTGTTACAAGTCTGTCATTGCAGTGTTTGGCAGCAACTGGCTCAGTTCCAAAAGGGAGGGGAATATTTTCTGTTAATTAAAGGCTGGTGTTTGAGAAAACTGAGAAGATTTTCATGTTGCAACTGGTATATTATGGAAACAATTCCTATTTATGTTGTTGTTGGACCACCACATGCCTAGGATCCATGATGATCTGCCATGTCTTACTCCACATGCCGAAACCTTTTGAAAGCAGCTTAGACACTTTGAAGTATGGTTGTTACTCAATGTGATATCACTTGCCAGCAAATCTAGAAAACTTTTACCTAAGGAATCTTCTATTTTTCTTCTTTTGATAGATTGTTGCCAGTTTTAGACAACCCCCCCCCCCACATTTATCTCTAAATGTCATATGAATCTTGATTTCCTGAATAAATTCAATTTTATATTTTAATGAAAATAATGTGTCTTGGGTCCTTACACACTACCCAGTTCTGGCACTATGATTCCACTTTGGCGGTTATGGTTCCATCCTATCCTATGGAATCCTGGGATCTGCACTTTAGGGAGGGGCATTTAGATCTTCAGCTGGAGAGCTCCAGAGCTTCTCTAGACTACAAACCCTAGAATTTCACAAGATGTAGCCATGGCAGTAAAAATGAAACCACAGTGCTATAATGGAATAATGTGAAAGGTTCCTTGATTTCCTCCTTGGTAAGGATGTTGGAACTCTCTGGGAAGGGCTGAAAAATTGAGAGGATAGTGGTACACTGATGAAGTTTGTGGGGCTTGTTCTTTGTTGGGGAAACAAGGCAGGCTATGCTTGTTATTCCTAGACTGATTTCCATAACACAAATGCCAAGGGTGGGGATTGTGTGATCCTCCAGATGTTGTTCAACTGCAACTCCCAGGAGATCTAGCTAACATAGAGGGGAATTTCAGACCAAAAATAACATTATCCCCCCTCCCCTGCCACATTATATGATAGGGACACAGACAAACTCCCACTTCATCTTGTTTTATAAACACTGAGGTGTTACCAAAACAGTTTATGGGATTGCTTCTAAAATAATGAACCTAGAGCTTTTATTAGTTATTTCATTCTAATACATTAATTCATCACTACATTAAATATCTTATTCTTTCTATTGCCTGCTAAGCCTCCTTCCCTCTTTTTCTTCCTTCTGACCAACAGTGTACAACTTCACCTATCCCTAGACTTAGGATGCACGTGTGGTGTCTTGGTTCAGGTGCACAATGTCATTCAGTAATAGGGCTGTGTATCACTGTGTAACTTCATATGTCAAGGGGATCTTGTTGCACCTTTGAGAATAACTGAAAGAAAGAAGTTGGTAGCATGTGCTTTCATATATTGAGCCTAGTTCTTCAGATGTATGAAGTAGGCTCATGTCTATGAAAGTCCCTTTGCATGCTGGTTTTCCACATTAATGTGTCGACCTTCCACATATCAAGATTTATATTGCACAATGCTGATGTAGGACCTTAGTCATTTAAAATTATTATTGTTTCATTTTTACTGTGTGCAGGGAGAGGAGGGTAAGACTTTTAAAAATCTGTTTCATTTGCCCAAACAACCTGCCCTGCTTTCGGTACGATGGGCTCTGATAGCAGGAGGAGTCACTGGTTTTTGCTCCACTAGGCAGCAAATAGTGTTGGGCCATCCCTGATAATTCAATGTTAGCTTGCAAATATGTTACTAAATCCAAGAAATAGGTTGAGAACAGATATAGGCCAACAATGAGTGAAGAAAATATCTTTCTTCCAGCCTTTTTTCAATCTTCTACTTTAAGAAAATTGAAAATATTGATTGACATTCATCCAGCCACTAGTCTTCCTGTCAGCCATTTAATATCAGCCAGCAATGGACAAGCTGCTGATTCCTCAAGAGCTTTTCTGTACACCTCAGGCCTTCCACTTCGGCTTATTCGCCAGCTGCGCCCATACCTGACCCAGAGGGACCTAGAAACTGTTGTACATGCTCTGGTAACCTCGAGATTGGATTTCTGCAATGTACTCTACATGGGGCAACCCTTATACCAAACTCGGAAGCTGCAAATGGTGCAGAACATGGCAGCCCGGCTGGTCACTGGCGTTTCCAGGACCAGCCATATAACACCAATACTTAAAGATCTCCATTGGCTGCCCATTCGCTTCCGGGCTCAGTATAAGGCGTTGGTAATTACCTATAAAGCCCTAAATGGCTTGGGCCCAGGATACCTAAAGGACCGCCTCTCCCCGGTAACATTCCGCCTCGCACCCTCAGAACGTCTGGGCAGCAACTACTGAAGGTGCCTGGGGCTAGGTTATCCTCCACTACACGGAGGACATTTTCCATCGCTGCCCCAGCCCTTTGGAATACGCTGCCCACTGAGCTCCGCTCGTCCACCACCCTGGCCCAATTCAGGAAGGACCTGAAAACCTTCCTGTTCCAACAGGCATTCCCCGAATAAAATCCTGTGGGCCTCCCTCCTCTTCCGTGGCCAAGAGGTTGGGCTATGGGGCTTTTTTGCCTGTTATTTTTATTGTGTAAGATGGCTTTTGATACATTGTATTTTAATGTTTTATGTATGGATGCTTTAACTCTTGTTGTAAGCCGCCCTGATCGCAGGAAGGAGCGGGATAGAAATAAAAACTTTATTTATTTATTTATTTATTAAATGTTCACGGCACTATGGCCTGGTTTCAGGAGCCCCAAATTTCCAGTGCTGGCAGCTTTTCCCAGCACTGTCAGAGTCAAAATAACAATTTATCTTGATGCAGAAAGGTCTTAGTTAGAGAACTCTACATGCTAATGAAGAAAGCCCATATGCACCTTCTACTCTTTCTTTCTCCAAATCAGTCTTCTTTATTTCCCTTGCTAAGCCTAAATTAAAACCTAATTTTTCATTGCTGCTGGAGTTTGGACTACCAAGACCAAGCCCATAGCTAGGCCTTTAGGGGCCCTGGGGCATAAAGTAGGGTTTGGTAGGGTGGAGCATTTGCATGCTCTTGAGCGTTACCATGTGCTGCAGGTGCCATCTTGGTGCACTGGCGTTTGGGGGCCTCTTTGGCTAAGGCCCCTGGGGTAGTGCCCTGGTTGCCCCAGCCTAGCTACAGGCCTGACCAAGATTAGGTAAAGAGATATTACCCAAGGGAGGGGAAAAAAGCAACATTAAAATTCTGACATCGAAGGCTGGCCCTCAGTGCAAAACTTAGACAAAGCATGGCACTGCCAGAAGTAGGGAATGAGAAGTGGCAATGAGCTGTTGGAAAACCGAATTGTGAGTGCCACATGTCCTGCTGCTCTATGTCTCCTCTAATGATGGATCTTGCAAGGTAGTGACATCCTCTAAGTGTTGATGAGTTGCTATTTTAGGACCTCCTCACAGAAGAGAATGGATAGGTATTGCTCAGAGATGTAGACATTGTCATACCACAGAACTGAGCAATGTTCAGTCCATGAACTGCAATGCAGCCCACAAGGCCATGTTTTGTTCTCATGGCCTCCCAAGGGTATGTGTGTGTGTGCTGTTGTGCACCTTCAAGTCATTTCTGACTTATCGCAAACCTAAGGTGACCCTATCATGGGGATTTCTTGGCAAGATTTGTTCAGAAGAGGGTTGTATTTGCTTTCATTTGACACTGAGAATATGTGACTTATCCAAGATGTCAGTTAGTGGCTTAGCTGGGAATCAAGCTCTCCAGAGTCATATGGTCCAAAGTGTTCCCAATGCCTCTGAGTCTAAGGATTGTGGGGTCACTTTTTTTCCTGTGGCCAAATAAATTCATGGGGTCATTTTGACCACATTCAGCACCAGGTCAGTTTAGGCTCAGGCAAGCCTCTGGTTAAAACAGACTATCCTGGGTTTAAAATGGTGTGGTGAGCTTACAAGCCTAGCATACATGTCCTCATGCCCCCAGGGAGTGTTTCAGGACAAAAAAAAAAGTTTTGTCAGGGAGTACCACCCTCCAAGGTCTCCTGGGGAGGCTAACGTGCCCTCTAGCCTTCCACAGTTTCACAATATAGTTATCTTTTGGCCTATGCTTGATTTCTCTAGCCTCTTTTTGAAACATTAGAACATTATAACCCCTGTGGGGGCCCTGTTACACTCCTGAGTGGTGAAAGCTGCTGTCCTGGCACTAGTGAATGCGATTTTTTTAAAAACATTATTTTTTATTGAATTTTATTACATCCATTTTAAAAACAGGCAGAAATCCAGAATTCACACCTCTAACATGTTCACTCTGATTCAATCATTATTTCCTGCCTAACAGCTCTGGGTATTTTATACAGCATATATGTCTTATCTCTTCTTTAATTTTGACATTAATTCCACCACCTGTATAATGAATATCCCTTACATCTTTTCCAGAGCTTATGTATAGTATCTTCAATCCAAAAAAATCATGCTATTACTAATTCTTCCCATATATTACGTATATATCTGAATACTTTTTCCCATTCATTTTCAAAATTTCCCAATCTCCATTCTTTAACAGGTGAATCAATTTGTCTATCTCTACCATTTCATATAATCCACCACTAGTGTTGAGGTAAGATTCAATAACCAATCTAGATGGCTTCTGGCTAGGAAATGAATGGAGGGAGGAGAGGCATCATCTTGTCCTTTGCCTCACACAGCAAAATATCTTGTGGGCCAAACTTGCTTAAAGACCAACTAAGGTTTCTTTAGCTCTGTAGAATAACCATTTAAAGAATGCTTATGTGTGTTTTCTCTTTTTAAGTTGTTTTGCCAATAGCTTCAATTCCTGTCATCGCATCCTAGTATGACATTCAAAAACAATATGATTCTAATAAGACAATGAAAACACATTTACAAGTATACATTATTTATTGGGTTATATAATACTCTGGCAAACAAGTGGTCAGTTTCTTGAAGGAAGAAACCTACACCAATTTTCCTCTTAATTTGGAAGAACTGGAAAGATATGATAAATCTCTTAGTAAGAAATGCCAGCAGTTGCTATCAAAAGTAGACAAACAAGGGGTCAAAGATATACTGTCTACTAAAGCAAGCTGAAAAATACTGTAAGAGTATTTTTCTTACAGAAAGGGAGAGATAAATGTTAAAACAATCACATGGACTCAATCTCAAAAATAAAAATACATACATTTTATTTATGTTCCAACTGAAAACACACACAAAAATGAACTAGTTATTTAATTACTCTTTGAGGGCCTGAAAATATACGCCTTTGGGGTCATAGTGATAACATCAAATCACAACTGACAGTTGCACATGGTGGAAGGCTATCCCTCCTCATTTCACTCTGTGGTGAAAAAGGTGGATAAATGAAATTCATACAAATACAAATTAGTGGACTTGTCAATCATTTGCCCTAATTCCAAGGGTACATTTTGTAGTGTTTTTTCTTTTCCTTATCTAACCACCTGTGGTTTCCAGTCAGCTCTCATACCCTTTCATGCCTTTTGTGAAAATTCCACTTGCATATGGTGACCAACACATGTTGGGCACTCATCTCTGTAAATGCAAGCATCGATGTATTACTTTTAATTACTACATTTATGTACTAGGTGTAGGCACTGTCAATCACATTATTTTTTCCCCAGACTTGGCTTTGACAATTCATAAACCATTCTAATTCAATTCTAATTTATTTGATTTATTTGATTTATTTGACTTAGGCCCAAATATTAGTCTCATTTTGAAATCCAAAACTTCCTGTCTCCCACAGAAATTAAATAAACTATCCTACTGTGTTCTTACTGTTACATAACTGATCAATATTCAAAGGAATAGGAGCCATTTAAGAGGGAATTATGGCCTGAATCCTATTGGTAGTCCCAACTAGAATTAATAGCTGAATGTCCAGTCAACACTTACAAAAATTCCAAGCATCTAGCTATATCCCCTTATGACATCTTCCACTGAGGTCTGCTAAGGCCCTTCAGATGTTTCAATGGATTATATAATTGCTCAGCATCTGGTTATGAGGATGTAGCCAGATGCTTCTCTGATTCCTTCACTCTCCACCAGCAATGGTCATGAGGGGAACCGCAATGCAATGGTGAGTTTTAGAGAGGCTTCAGATGTTGTGGAGGTAGGAGAATACCAACCTCCACAACCACCAAATACAGTCAGCCATATGTATGGATTCTGCATCCATAGATTCAAACATACACAGCTTGAAACTATACAAAAGAAAATTCTAAACAGCAGACCATGGTTTTCCCATTTTATATAAGGGACAACATTTTACTATGTCATTGTATTTAATGGGACTTGAGCATCCAGGGATTTTGATATACACTGATTGTCCTGGAATCAAACCCCAGCAAATACCAAGACGACTATTTCAGCCACCACCAACACTCACAATTTTCCTGCCCCTTCCCTTGATAAGTAGTGTTTGGGGGAGGTTGGGCAACAGCAGAACCTCATTCAGTTGTGTTCTGATAGCTGACACTCTGGAGGAGCCCAGATCTCAGAGCATACCTTCATGCATCTGGTACCAGAACATAGCTGGATGACTTTAGGTTGTTCATTATCCTCCTCTACCCACTATATTGTCATGTTGGAGGGGAGAGAAAATGGGAAGCCTTGGGCAGGAGGCATTCTCCCCATTGTGAGAATGTCTTTGAAAACTGTACAGTATTTGAATACATTTCTCTAGCAGGGAGAAAATTGAACAAATTATTTAATTTTAAACGTTGCAGCCCTAGTGTGAGGCATACAGTGACAAAGGCAGAAGAATGCAAATATCCACCATTTGTAAAGCAAGCACCCAACGTTACATTGTCCTGAGTACTAGAGATTCCCTAAAGACTCTTAACTTTTCTGCTCATGATGGAGAGAACTAATAAAGACTACTGAACAATGGAACAGTGCTACAGTATATGGTACCAGAATTTCTTCCTCCAAATATCGGGGTTACAAATATCTAATGAAATCAGTTACTGTGGTTACAGCAAGAGCTAGACCAACCTGCCAGACACAAAATTACACGCTCTTCCTTTTTCCTCCCCTTGCATTCTTCTCTTTTGGAATGCTTGGATGAAATGTATCTGTTTTGAAGACATGCTATCTGGGTCTCTGGATTCCTCTGATTCACTAATAAGGCTATAGATTCAGATTTGGATTCAGCCCACATCATAATGATTAGAACATCTCACAAATCTCTTTGAATAAGGGCAGTTTTGTTTGAAGTTCGGGAATTACCAGACTCTGAAGCTCAACCCTTATTAAATACTGATTTCTTCCCAAGGTAGTCAAGAGAGTTTCATCTTGCTGAGATGAAGGAGTGTGTCCTACTGTCTCATTTCTTTCACCAACACATTCAAGTGGGATGGTCACCAATGGAACTTTTGGAGGAAAAAAACTAAAATGGCTGCTCATCCTAATTGAACCCATGAGAATTACAAACTGCAGTAGTAGACTTGCTTTTTTGATGGTCCAATTGAAAGAATATTTGTTATATTAGTAATTGACAGTGACACTGATTTTTAAAAGAAAATAAAAGAATGTAAATCTTAGGTAAAAACAAGTTTGGTGGCAAAAATATTGCTATGATTCCTAGCAGGAGTTATTGAACTTATTCTGTGAAATCTAACCCAAACATACAATGGCAACTGTCAGTGCCAATTAACAAACTTCCAAATTGTCTGTGCTTAATGTCAAAAAATTATAAAATGTCCAGCATGAGACAGCTGTTAGACACTCAAAGATACAGTTACTGACCTCAGTAGGAAAGGTTAAAGAAACCACAGATCTGAATATCATCAGAATGCGAGGGAAAATGAAAGCCATATGACATAATCAACACTTCAAGAAGACTTGAACATAATCAAAGATATATAGGGCCCGGTATTGAGCCTTGAGGTTTGCCATTATGTAAAGCAAAGAATGTGAAATCCTTGATCTGCACATGGCAAAGAGAAATGATTACGCAGATAAAACTTAAAGCTAATACATGCCAAGCCACGAGATCAGCCATTAAGATGACAAATGTCCAAAGAGTATCATATGGTTTAAGGTGTCAAAAGCAGATGTTAAATTAAACAAAATGAGCACATATCCAGCAGGCGTCACTGGAAAATATTTCAGAAACTATAATATTTAAGGAGATGTATGGAAAAATGATTTAAAAATCAGGTTTTTGACTTTGGACTTTAAAAAAAAACAATTTCTCTTTTTTAAAAATGGAAGAACAAAATGCCTTCCACAGTTTTTCCAGTGCTACCCCTTCTCCTACTTCCCCACTATATTCCTTTGATTTTCATGTCATCAGTTTAAATAAATGATTCACATGGACCTTGAAGCAAAGTGAAGCTGGGGACAATGGTACCTGAGTTGAACCTGAGGCTAGTTTATATATTCAGGATTGTATATGCATATGCAGTACTAAAACAGTACCTGTCTAAAGTCTGAAAAACCACATTTCCAGTATTTTTGTACATGTGGAAATGAGCTCTATGTTTTTTCTGAATCAAAACTGTGATAGGACCCATCATGCACACATGTTCTATTTTTCAACACAGATAGATGTCTCACTATACCATTACTCCAGTTCTTTAAAGCCTTTTGCAGTCAGTGTTCAAGCTCTGTCTGTCTCCCAAGGTCTTAAGGAGGGGTAGACACTTATATGGAAGACACAACAAGGCCTAGAGTGGACTGGGACATTGCAGTGTGCACGGCACAATAAAAGTGACAGAGAGGAGCTGATATCACAGACTCCATATTGGTAGTTCTCATTGTCACCTAGTTGAGAAATTATAAGTCCAAAAGCTTTGCCTTTATATATAACAGCTGAAATAAGCATGTTTTAATGGTTACATAAATTAAGTGCACATGGAATCTTAATTCAAATCAATGATTTCACTTAGTATTTGGCATTCATCCTCAGAAGCACTCTGTGATGGCTTGTGTACATGATCAAGATTTCGAGGTTATTATGCCGGGACTGCTGCCTATCCCTCCTTTTGTTTGCACAATCACTTATCTTGACATGAAAGAGAGATGAGTTAAGAGCTCCTGATCTTGCCAGCAGATGTTAGCTTTCTTTCATTTTGATTTCTGATTTACCTTCTGGATATACTAGAAGCTAAACCTTACAGAGGGGTACTGGCAGGATATCTATTGGCTTAAAGGTAGGTCATTAACATTCGTGCTTTATATAAATGTTAGTTGGTATTGACTTGCCAGAGATTGTTCATGATCCCAAGGCTAAGATAGGGATTTGAACCCTAAAATTTCCACAGTGAAAGGTCTAATGGGATGGACTACGGTTTACATCACTCTTTGATTTGCCTCCTCCATTATTTATCCTGTGGGTCTTCTGGTTTGCATATGTAACACAGCATCACCTCAACATGGAAATGCACATACAGTATCTTTATTGCAACCAATGGTTACAATGGTTGATTTGTGCATAAGGAAGATCAATCACTGCTTATAATGCAGTATGATGGGACCCTTGAGACAGAGGTCCAAAACACTCTGCAGAAATAATCCAGTTTGAGACCACTTTAACTGCTTTGGCTCAGTGCCAGGGAATCATGGGAATTGTAGTTTATTGTGCCACCAGAGCTCTCTGACACTATAGTTCCCAGAAAACCCTAATACTGCGCAGTTTACTGAGCCAGGGCAGTTAAAACGGTTTCAAACTGGATTATTTCTGCAGTGTGGACCTAGTTGAAAGAAAGAAGCTGGTAGCATGAGCTTTTCTAGACTTGAATCTACTTCCTCACATACGTGGGGAGTTATGAATGCATTACCATTGTAGATATGGCACTATGCAGTGAATCCTGTCCTGATTCTCCTGATCCCCACTTACTGGTAAACAGCTGCTGTGATCAATAGGGATCTGTACCCCTGTCACTTAGAAAGCAGCTGATTGATGTTTCCACCTTTTCCTGTGAGCGATCTCTAGTGTGACCAGCAGAAACAGGACTCCTTCACAATTCTCCCTCCTACTGGAGATCTCTCACCTAATGGGGTGGAAACTGTCATCTGCTTCCTGATCAGCAAGGCATCAGACCCCCCATTAATCACAGTAGCTGTTACTCAGTAAATAGGGTACTTTCTAGTAGCAAGTAGAGACTTTCACAGTCTCCATTCCCTAAACCAGAGGCTACATAGGTATCGTGAATACAAATGAGTCATGTGGGTGTAACTCTAGATTGTGCATTTGTAACTGCCCAACAAGATTCCAGCCTATATTCTTAACCACCAACCCAAGCATTCTGACTGGAGAGAATAATTGTTAGCCCATATTGGAAACAGAGGTGTCAGTCAGTAAAATCCAGCACTTTCTGTCCATCTGTGGTGCTGTTTTACAATATTTTTGAGATGTCTTGTCTGCCTTTCATTTACTGTGGTTTGATGTCTGGACCAGATTGCATCCACGCTGCAGAAATAATCCAGTTTGACACCACAAACTAAATGGAATCGTGGGATTTGTAGTTTGTTACGACACCAGAGCTCTCTGACAGAGAATGCTAAATACCTCCCAGAACTAGTTCCCAGAATTGCCTAGCACTGAGTCATGGCAGTTAAAGTGGTGTCAAACTGGATTATTTCTGCAATGCAGATGCAGCCACAGCCAGTCTAAATTACGTCTGACCAATCCAACTTAGATCCACTCAGGACCAATCCAGACCTGAACCAGTCCAGTATCAAGTTGACCATTTCCATTCAGGATTTGATGAAATTGGTTGCATAACTTAAATTCTCATTGAGATAGTAGTCCTCTATTTTGGTTGTACTGCTTAAGACTTGTTTATTTTGTTTGTTAGCTGCCCTTGAGTTGACCAGAATTCATAGTGACCCTGTCTATGAGTAGGGTTGCCATAATTGTCAACCTCCAAACTGGGACAAATGGGGGGAAATGTAGGACAATGTAGGACAAAATTTAGCGCCTAATGTAGGACATATTTTTAAAATGGAGGACATGCGAAAAAATTTAATGCTTTAAAAAAGTATTGATATAAACGCATGTTTCTTAGGCATGTTCAAAATGGAGGACATTTTGGCATTATTCCTAGACAGATGGCAGAAATGTACTTCCCTTTCTGGCCAACCCTCCCTCCCCCAAATTCCAAAACACACACAACAGCACAAGTCCAGGCATCCTTAGCATTTGAGCTGAGATAGACAGGCAGCCCCTTGAGCCGGCAAACTACATGTTCCAAGCCTTCTTAGCAATTCCTCCCCTTCCTCCTTCTCCTTGCCCCCTGCAAACCCCCCCCCACCCTCAACTCCTCTTTTCCCCCAGGTATATCTCAACTTACTGTAAGGGGGATTTGTGAGTCAGTCTTTTTTTTTAAACATGGAGGCAAAGCCCTGAGAAGCCCTGGATCCCTGACAAGAAGAGGAGGGGGGCTTAGAGGGGGGGGGTAAATAGATGGAGGATTAGATAGAAGGGGGTTAAATAAGGGGGTTGAAGAAAGGAAGGTTGGAGAAAGAGGGGCTAGAGAAGGGGGGCTAGAGGCTGGGTTGCCATTAGTCATAAAGGAGTTGGGCACACAACAACAACAACAACAACAACAACATCAGGAGCAGCAGCAGCCGAGGAGGAAGGGGGGAGGAGGAGAAAAAGGAATGGGAAGGAGAAAGAAGAAAAGGAGGAGAAAAGAAGAAGAATAGGGAAAAATATAAAAAGAAGAGGAGGAGGAGGAAGAGGGGAAGAAAAGAAAAAAGGGGAAGAAAAAGAAGAAGAGTAGGGGGAGGAGAAAGAAGAGAAGGAGGGGAAGAAAACAAAGAGGAGGAGGAGGAGGAGGGGAAAGAGGAAGAAAAAGAGGAAGAAGAGAAGAAAAAACAGGGGAAGAAAAAGAAAAGGAAGAGAAATAGCTTGCCGGCAAAGCTCTTTCCTGCCCTCGGTCCGCACAAGGGACCAAAGAGTAGACGCTCCTCCTCTTGACGCTGGCTGGCCAATGGGGAGAGTAGAGCTGGAACAGCTCCACCCCCTGCTAACAGTCACAGGCTCCTGCAGCAGGGGAGGGCTGTCCAGCCATTGGCTAGCCAGCCTGAAGGGCAGGAGCTCCTGCAAGAGCACGCAGGGCCAGGGCAAAGCACAGCAGGCAGTGGAAAGGCTGCAGCAGCAGCCGCAACAGGAATGGCGGTGGCGGCTGCAGAGTAGCCGCGGTTGTTGCAGCGGAGGCAGCGGCAACCAGCTCAACCCGGGATAAACCTGGGCAAGGAGCAAAACGAGGGCAGGACCGTGCCAACTGGCCAAAAATCGGGTTTGTCCCTCCCCCAGGTGGGTTATGGCAACCCTATCTATGAGACATCTCCAAGCTCTCCTATCTTCCACTGGTCTGCTCAGGGCTTGCAGATCAAGGCTTGTAGCCACCCTAATTGATTCTGGACCCGAAGCAGCTTTATTTTGGCAGTTTGTAACAGGCCTTAGCTGCCAAAGAGAATTCAGGCTTGATCTATTCAAGGATCTATTTGTTTGTATTTTTGGCTATCCATGGTATTCTCAGCACTCTTCTCCAGCTCAACATCTCAGATGAGTTGGTTTTCTTTTTATCAGTTTTCTTCACTGTCCAGTTCTCACATCTGTACATGGTGATGGAAAATATGATGGTTTGGATGGTCTTAATTTTGGTGCTCAGTTTTATATCTTTGCATTTCTAGTTCTGTCATAGCCCCCCTTTTCAACTTTTAGTCCTCTTCTGATTTCTTGACTGCAATCCCTGTTCTGATCAGGGAAACCCTTAACTATTTCAATTTCCTCATTGTCTAGATCAAGTTTCCGTAACTCCTCTTTGGTGATGACTTGGAGAATTCTAACTTTAGTGCTCAGTACTCTTTAGGATCTTGCTTCATTCTTTCACACTGCTCTTCCCATTACTAGTCTTCTTTCTTAACTGGTGAAAAATTCCATGATGGAGTGTTTTCTCCTATTTCAAGACTTCTCCAATGGGTTATTCAGTTGGTGAAAATAATCTAAGGTGAATTCAGTTGAATCTCTGTTGTTCACATTCATCCCGAATACAACCAATTACATTTGGGGGGGGGGGAAGGAAAATCGGTACTGGGTTGTTTTTTCAAGTTATTTTTAAGAAGATTTGCATCATCAACTGTGTGAATAACTCCACCCCTCCATCTCTTTGTAGCCAGTGGATCCAGGGAGAAGTGGGAGAGACATCTAGCTGCAGACAGTTTCTCACAGGACTCACCAGCACTCTTGACTGGGAGGTGCAGGACTGGCAAGCACGTGTGAGCAACAAAATAATAAAATAATAATAAATTGTTTATTTATAAACCGCTTTTCCCAGGATCAAAGCGGTGTACAGTATAGAGGTAAATACAATATAAAACAAATGACATATTAAAAATACACATCAATGTACATTAATTCCACAAATATTGGCTAAAAACATTCCACATTATTAAAATCGCAATTATAAATACCTACATCATTAAACAGTAAGGGGAGGGAAACTTTATTACAAGGAATTGGGAGGGTAGGCTTATAGGAAGAGGTAAGTTTTTAATGCCTTTTTAAAGGCTTCCACCATTCCACTAAGGTGGATCTCTTCGGGTAAGGCGTTCCAAAGAGAAGGCGCTACTGTCATAAAAGCCCTTTGCTGGGTAGTCGCCAATCTCACCCTTGGATGACTGAGTACCAATTTTCCTGTTGAGCTGAGAGTGCGGGGTGGATTATGCAGGGAGACTTATGCAGAAATGTAGTTCTGATAAAAAAGTGTTAACAAACCCAGAATGCATGCATGAGATTATTCACATCTGTGGGCGGGGCTGGCATTGCGGGCTCCATCTTGCCAGGAAACAGACTCCTCCCCTAATGGTCTTCCCCACATGCACAACAAACTTACTCAGGCATGTATGGTACAACGGTACCTTTAATAAGAAAATAGCTTTGTGTCCAGAAGATAGTAACTCAAAACATAAAGTCCTGTCTTCAAGTCAGCCTTCCCAACGTCCCACTGAGGCAGGGCTTGCTTCCCAGAGCCTCCCTTTTTGACCCCACCAATCATCCTCTAAGTCCTGAGGATCTCTGGTTGTCTCATCCCCAGAACCAGCAAAAGTCCAGGCTCCCTCCTCTCGAGGGTTCCGCTGCCTCCCCTCTCCTTGGGTCCTCTGCCTTGGGCGTTGAGCCCTTCTTGGAAGAGGCGCCGGCACTCCATCCCTCCCTGGACTCCTTAAACACTGTTCTTTCCCTTGCCCGACCAGCTCTTCCACATCCATCCTTTCTCCCCACACACCTCAGCCCTTCTCCTTTTATATCCCTTCCAGCTCCTCTTTCTTCCTCCACTGGCTCCACCTCTGGGCTAACTTCCTCCTTCCCCTCAACTTCCACCACCTGGCTGCCCTTAGCCCCCTCAGCTCTCTCCACCTGGGTGAGTACCTCACTACAACATCGTTGCTCTAAAAATAAAATGACGTCTGAATTACCCCCTCTCCAAAGACATAGTGGATTTTCTGTGTAAGAATACTTTTTTTCCTGAAGTAGCATTCCATAATATGAATATCTCCCTTCATTGAAAGTGGTACAGCCAGAAACACGGCTTGCTGTGTCAGGCACAACTTAACTGAATAGATGTGGACATCTGCCATGTGGCTAGAACTAGCATGAATGATTTCTTTAAAAAGATAAGTTATATGGACAGAATTCCAAACCTGGAATGGGGTACAGGAGTTTTAATTCCCTACCACCACCTGCCAGTGCAGTCTTGATCAAGCCCCACACCTGCAATTTATGTTAGGAAAATGCAAAATACAGTAGCAAGATTAAAACACAACAAGGCAGGCAAAAATATTAAAGGCCCATAAGTCCTCAACAGGATCTTGGTTTGGATCTTTTGCCCAGTACAACTTTTCCAAACCTAGAAATGAACAAAATTCTTCCCCATCCTTGCAGTGATATCAGCTGGAGGAAAGAGAGAGAGGGAAACCATATAAGATGCAAGCCCAGTTGTCAAAGAATACTGGCCCAGATGGTGGTCAAGAACATAGAAGTATGAACAGCATTAAAAAGAGAAAGAAAAAATGTCTTAAGTAGTAACAAAGTAGGCTGGCTTGCTGTTCCACACTTCCTCCTCTTTTACTTAAACTTAATGAGGATGAATTTGGTATCTGCACTGCAGATATAATGCAGTTTGACACAGCTTTAACTGCTATGATTCAATGCTATGGAATTCTGAGAGATGTATTTTTTGAGACATTAAGTCTTATCTGTCGGAGAGCAACAACAAACTACAGTTCCTGGAATTCCAGAGCATTGGGCCATGGAAATTCGAGTGGTGGCAACCTGGATTATTTCTGCAGTGTGGATTCAGCCTATGAGAATGGAAATAGCTGAGGCAGAACAGATCAAATTGAGGATGGAAATAATTTAAATAACTTAAGGAAGAACAGTACATACTTCCCATTGTGGGAGGTCAATTCCACCGCACCACCACAGATGGGAAAAATGTGGCAGCTCAAAAGCATATTAGTAAATGGGTGGCAATGTGCACATACTCACATTAGTGCAGTTGCGTGCACACACAACCATTGAATAATATGGGATGGGGTGATGGGAGTTCCAATCCAGAGATAGCTAGCCTACCAATACAGCAAGACCAATGTATAATGCCATTGTAACTGACATGGCAAGTTCCTATGGAATCCTAGGATTTACAGCTTAGGAAGAGATGTCTAGAATTCTCAGCTAGACAGCTCTAGTGACTCAACAACTCAAGAGTTTCACAGTATAGAACCATGGCAATTAAATTGGAATCATGGTGTCATAATTATGTAGCATGAAAGAGCCCCGAATTTGGCCCCATTGTTTTGACTTTGGCTTAGCTCAAAGCAAAAGAGGCCCACTGCATGTTTTAGTTAACACTATATTTAGTATAATCTTCATCCAAGGCTAGTGAAGATGAAAGATTGGCAACTATACTTCTAATGACCTAAGATTCAGATGTTTTTAACCCAAATTCATGATTGATCTGTTATTTCTTCATGCTCTGAGCTTTGAAGATTTGAAATAAGGCATAGCGTCTCTATAAAACATTTATTTTAAAATGGGAGAAAGATCAGTCTAGGTATTTTTTAATAGCATTCCTTTAGAAGAAACAGACAATTATTCTTCATGTCCTCCCACCTTTTGGCTGTGAGTGGATAATAAGATACTTGTTGTACTAACATGCTAGAATAAACTAACTGCATTCCAGAAAAAATAAATTTAATTAGATTTTTAAAGGGAAAAGTGCTATTACTGTATAATTCTATTTATATGAACCTAATGTATGTATGTGCCTTAATGTTGCCTGTTGACTTAGCAAGACCCAATGAATTTCATAGGTTTTTTTTTAAAGCAAGAGTCGTTTTTCCAGTTCCTACATGAAATATGTTAAAGATTCCAAAACTGAAGCTTTTCTTCTGTTGCTAAAATGTCAGAAAGGCACAGTAGCTAATTCTGTTCATATGCCCTGGGTCTACTCTAGAATTGTTCTAGTTAGGAAGGAAGTGTGTGTTCTTTTTAACTGAAGTTTTATCACCCAAGATACCTTTTAATTTTAATTGTTTGCTTCTATGACATGTACTAGCTTCCTGGCTTCTTTCAAGTGACAATTGATTCTTTTTCTTCACAAGTTTCCTCAGTGGTAAAGGCTAGTGGCACCCAAACTTTTTACCCTTGGGACCCCCCTTTACATGTATTTGTGGATGTTGCCCTCCCCTCTACTCAATGTATATGAATAAAAATATTTTGAATAAAATGTATATTTTCATTTGCACATTCACGTATATTCAGATTTTAACATTTTAGAAGGAAGTAACATCATTCAAATCACAATAGTTTTATTTAAGTAAATTCAATATTTAACTCGATGCATATACAAATTTTACACACATAAAAAGTTCAAGAGGAGGAGGGGGGAATCAGGACCTCCAAGTCTCGCTCCCCCCTTGGGTCCCCCAGAGGTCTCACCCCACTATTTGAGAACCAGTAAAGGCTGTAATTCTACATACTGTACATGTATTTGTGAGTGACTACCACTGAACTCAGGAGCCCTGCATAAGACTGAGTACTTGAAGAACTTTTTCACAAAACTAGGCAGTTGCATCAACAAGGGAAAGGATCAATGGATTTTACCATTATCAGATGCATAGCACAGTGTTCAGTAGTGGAATGCATTCCTGTTATTTTCAAAACCTGAGCAGGTCACATTCCCCAGGGTGGTTGAGAAGGAGGGGACATTATAAATTTTTTCAGGCCGGTAGCCCAGGAAACAATACACAAGTATGTTGTTATTAAAGAAGTTAATTGTGTTCACTTCGGCAGCACATATACTAAAATCGGAACTATACAGAGAAGATTAGCATGGCCCCTGCACAAGGATGACATGCAAATTTGTGAAGCATTCCATTAAATAATTTAAATTTGTTTGCTGTAAAATGGGCTTTTAATTTGAGCAAATGCTGCCCCTTTCCTATTTAAAATGTTTAAATTACTTCTTCAGTTGTCTTATACTTTAAAGAATCTGGGTGGGCCTTTTTGTTCTGAACTTAATGTGCTTCTTTGGTTTTATAGTGAACCATCCTGAGTCCCATGTGGTGGGAGAGAAAGGTTGTGTACCACTCCAACAAGCAAATAAACAAATAGCAGATTATAGCAGGAGAAATTCTGTGCATGTATCTAAATTCCAAATGAGATCTATGCATTTATCAAAACAATTTAACATGGCAGTCTTAAATCTTAATATGGCAATATATGCAAAAGAGAAAATTAAGATTTTTAAACCTAAATTTTAATTTTATTCATTTTTTTCTTATTAATCTCTCAAATTATCTCCTCCTCCCTACTTAAAATGTTCTGAATAATTGGAGGAAAATATTGGCGATTATTGGACTATAAATTTTGTTCATTTATTGTGTTCTAGTATTTATACTTCAATTGTTTCTATTCTTCCTTGGAAAGAAAGTTCAAATACTTTGGCCCATACTGAGGGGCTCAAACGTGTCTGAGTCATTATGCATTCCTTATGGTTCTTTGTTATAGTCAGGAAAATGTAACTAGTCACTTACGTCTTTCATTGAAATCAATGGAATTTAAAAGTGCTAAACTTTGGCTAGATATTTCTCAGCGTGTTCTGACAATCAATGGCTTTTCCTGTGGCCATTTCTGAGGAAAAACTATCCTTAACTTTTACCCCAGGGGTATCATATAGTACAACTTGGGGTTTCCGTTACTGCATTTTACAACAGCAGTAATGCAAGAATTTACTGCTGATGTTATAGGGTGAGACAAAAGTGTGCCATTTTATGAAGCCATTAAACACCTTGAAATTTCCCCACATTGAACATCAAGGTTACTGTGTTTCCAAATGTTCCCTGGCACTGCCATTTAGTATGTTTAACCCTGTAGTGTAATAAAATTATATGGTTTGACCAGATATTCAGTAATCCTGGAAGATATAGCATCTGGACAATGTTTTGAGTGCAATTGAATACCTCCGAGACGTCATTGTCAAAATGAAACATCACTCTATCACCAGTACTTGTTAGTAAAGAACACCTGGTGTACACACAGCAAGGTTATTAAATTTCTCTTTCACAAAGAGGCCTTTCAAGGATCATGGAGTTCCCACCTCCCACTTTTTTTTTATGATCAAGATGAAAGTTTAAAATGGGATACCAGAAGGGCTCTATTGTTTTGTTTGTAGATTGACCAGCATTTGGAGAACAGGAATAATTTATGCAAAGCTTTCTAGAAAATGAGGAAAGGAAATAATACCTGCAACTTGAGGTGCACTGTCCCCAACAGAGGCTGCATCTAGCAGCGGAAAGGTCAGAAGGATGAGAATAGTTGGAAGGGATCTTACGTTGTTTTTCTTCCACAGGTTAAATTGTTACCTTTACAAGTTATTTTGAAATATTTGAAGGCAGAGCACCAGTGGGATGTAGTGTTAGAATTTTGGAGTGGGATGTGGCATACAGGTTCTTGTCCCTATGAAACAGAATGGGTGAACTTGGGCAGTCATTCTCTTTTAGGCTGATTTACCCCAGGAGGTTGTTATGGGGATAAAGCAAGGAAAGGGAGAGCTCCAGCGTTCAAATCTGTGTAATGATGACTGCATTCCCCCTGTATAGACATTACAGCAACTATCTATTATGATACCACTTGAACTACCATGGCTTAATGCTATGAAAGCCTGGGAATTGTAGTTTTGTGGAACATTTAGCCTTCTCTGTCAGAGAGCTCTGGTGCCACAATTAATTACAGTTCCTAGGATTCCATAGCATTGAGCCATGGCAATTAAAGTGGTGTCAAACTGGATCATTTCTGTAGTGCAGATGCAGCCTGAAAGAATAATTCATGGGAAGCAGAATTCTTATTCTGCTTTCTAGCATTGCAAACTGGAAGTATTCTGGATTTCAAGATACCGAATTATAGCTGCAAGAGGGGAATCCTAATGAGAGAACCAGTGAACTGGAACCTTACTATTTGAGGTTTCTACCTCCAACAAGGGTAAAACTTTTTTTTATTATTAATTTGGGACAGGATTGGCATGTTTTAACTTAACACCAACAAATCCATGTTTTCCTGATGGAAAAGCATGAAGGCTTTTTGAGAAATTCAGTGACCTTTGCCTAACAAAGGGGCATGTGGCCTCACAAAGATGGAGACATATTGGATTGCAAAGGTAATATATTTTTTGTGTTGCAAATGTTCAATTTCTAGGACTTTGTGAATCTCTCAGAAGCCACATGGCCAGAAGGAGGAGGTGCAAGTATGCAATGCCGTCCATACCATCTGAACTAAGAAGAGAAACAGCAAAATGCAGGCCAATGACTAACGTCTTCAACTTTTTTGTCTTGTATGATTTACTGTATAACACCTTGCCTGATGAAGAAGCCAGTGGAGCTTCAAAAGCTTGCAACATGTATATTGTGCATTTTAGTTGACCAATAAAGGTATCACTATTTGGTGGATTTTTTATATTATTTGATTTGCTATATGGCCAATACAGCTACCCCTGGATGTTTTCTTAGTATGTAACACAAGGCTCATGTGTTTGGGTTAATAAAGTGTTTTATTAGCTTGTGTGTATGCTAAAGAAAGAATCTCATGTGGTGGAGTAAACCATGAGCACTCCTTTTGTATGAGCAAGGGTCATTGCCCTTTGATTCTACTTGAATGTTTCTGTTTCTCTATGCCAATGTGGTGTAGTGGTTTGAGTGCTGGACTATGATTCCAGTGTTCAAATCTCCACTTGGCCATAGAAACCAACTGGGTGACCTTGGGAAAGTCACAGTCTCTTACCTTCAGAGAAAGGCAGAGGTAAGTCTTTGCTTAAGATCCTGCCAAGAAAACCCCATGATAGGCTCACCTTACAGTCACCATAATTCAGAAACAACTTGAACATGAAACAACACTAAGAAAGTAATGTGAACCTGTAAAATAACTTCTGCACCACATGGAAATGAATATGGTGGGTTTCTGTCTCCTCATCCCATCTCCAGACATACTCTCTCTGTAATTATTAGATCTTACTAGCAACCTGTCTTTCTAGGGTGTTTTCTGGAAAGCTGTGGATTAATTTGGCAATTTACTGCTGATTACTTTGGGTAAGTAAGGCCAGTGATATATCCAGGACTCTTGTTCATTAGATTTGCCTGTTCAACTCAAAGGAGAAGTTATTTAATGAAGAGGAACTAGCTCAAGACATTTTGCTATCTGAAGCAGAGAGTAATAGTGCACAAAAGTTCTATATACATTGGGAGCATATGAGGGATGTTCTGGAATGAAGTGATAAATGCTTAATTTTCCAGTGTACTGAATACTCATAACTGGGGTTGACTGCCAAAGATCTTCCTGTACAACATGTCTAGAGTTTATTGGAGAATCTGGAAAGCTTCCCATAGTTTTTAATGGACAATCAAGCAGACATTCAGAAAAGGATAGGGCTTCTTCATCTTAAATACAACTACCATTAAGATAATTAAAGACATTTAATATCCTAAATGCTTTTGAAAACTGAGTGTCAGTGGACATCTGGAACTATGAGCAAGCATTGTGGCATCCTGAGATCGTTTTGCTTCAAATATTTTCCTTTTTTAAACCATTAAACAATTATCTTAAGATAAACACCAAAAGCAGAAAATGTTTCAGTGTTTATATGTGTTCTCCTCCTTATTGTACATATAAAATACTTGTGTGGTTGGGTGGGTTTTCCTGTTCATTTCAAGTTAGGAGCTCACATTGCATAAAATGACTGGCCCTTAGTCACTGATATAACTCTTAAAGTATGTGTGGCCAATTTTGCCTTTCTTTAGTTTGTGTGAATAGAACAGATCTTAATTTTGCATGACAGGACCATTTTGGCAAAATGTACCATTTGCTAAGAGGTAGTTAATATCCACTGTGCACATCACAGTGTGTATTTTTCCACCCCCCACCAGCTATAGCCAAGTAAATGGGAGTGGAAACAAGCAGTGAGACAATGAGATGGCATCATTGTGATGTATGTCACATGTCACTATGTGAAGGGCAGAATTGAAGCATTCCTATGTCTCCTGTGACATGAGGTCCCATCCTTTGTGCATTTTGTGCCAGGTGTCTAAAGAAGAAAAGCCCTATTAGACAGGCCATTATTATTATTATTATTATTATTATTATTATTATTATTATACAGCGCTATACATACAAACAATAAAATTGATAAAAATTAAACCTGCCAATGGCGTATATTCTACAAAATAGATATAAAACAATAGATAATACAAAATAGAATTAAATAAAAATAAGCAGGCAACAAATCAGATAAACAATCACACAATGCCTGGGAATGCTTCCCTGAACAATATAGACTTCAACTCAGTTTTGAAAGAAGAAGTGATGACCCGTGCTTGTGGGGGAAGGAGGTTCCAGGAGTGAGGGGCAGCAATTGAGAAGGGACGAATCTGGAATGGGGCAGTGGAGATCCTAGGTTGGGACAGCAGACCTTGACTACCAGAACGGAGGATACGAGTGGGAATGTGAGGAAAAAGAAGCTCAGATAAATAAGGAGGGGCCAGCCTATGCAGGGCTTTAAAAGTTAACAGCAGAAGCTTATACAGAATACAGAAGGGGAAAGGGAGCCACTGAAGGGATGATAGTAGAGGAGAAACATGGTCAAAGCGGTGAGCAGATGTAATAATGCATGCAGCTGAATGCTGGACAGAAATTAAAGGACGGAGGTGAGAGAGAGGAAGCCCTGCCAGAAGGAGGTTACAATAATCTAGTCATGAGGTGATCAGAGCATGGACCAGAGTCTTGGCAATAGAGGCCGAGAGAAATGGACGGATTTTAGCAATAATGTAGAGAAAGAATCTACAGGCCTTGGCTGTGGACTGGATCTGGGGGATACATGACAGAAAAGAATAAAAAATGAAACCAAGACTGCGGGCTTCCTGGACCAGTTAAATAGAGATGTCATCAACAGAAACAAAATAGGAGTATTGAAAGGTGGACTTAGGTGGAAAGACTAGAAGCTCCATCTTGGACATGTTGAGCTTCAAACGTCAATGGTGCATACACTGAGAGATAGCTGTAAGACAAGATGAAACTTGCTGTTCAAGACCCGGAGAAAGGTCAGGGGTGGAAAGATAGAGCTGAATGTCATCAACGTACAGATGACAGGAAAAAACTAAAAGAGCTGATAAGTTTTCCTAGGGACAATGTGTAAAGAGAGAAAAGTAGGGGACATAAAACAGAGCCCTGGGGAACTCCAAAAGATAACGGAACAGTGGACGAAGTCTGACTATCCGTGACCACTGCAAAATATCTATCTGACAAATAATAATAATAATAATAATAATAATAATAATAATCGGTTTTATTTATATACCGCCCAATCACTGGGAATCTGAGCGGTTTACAATAGAGGGGATAACAGACAGTTCCCTGCCCACAGGCTTACAATCTAAAAGACACGATACAAAAGGAGAAGGGAATGGTGAGGGGGGGGAGGGAATCAGGTCCAGCATTCTTCTCTCCCTCTGAGGCCTGGACCAAGGCAGATGGACCGGAGGGAGGGCTCTTCTTCTTCAGGCTAGCCCTGATGGAACTAGCCTGATTTAAACCAATCAAGAACAGAGTCCAAGAACCTGAGGTCAGAAAATATATCAACTAGGAGACAGTGATCCATGGTGACGAAGGCCGCTGACAAATTGAGAAGAACGAGAACAGAGTAAAGGCTATTTGCCTTGGCCTGCAAAAGAGCATTGGAGATCTTTGTGAGGGCTGTCTTTGTAGAGTGCTGTAGGTAGAAACCAGACTGAAAGGGATTGAGAATGGAGTTGGCTTCAAGAAACTCAAGACAGCGAGAATAAACAACCCATTCCAAAACCTTAGAAAGAAAAGGAAGAGGAGAAATAGGATGATAGTTAAACAAAGAAGAGGGGTCAAGAGAAGTTTTTTTTTTCAGAATTGGGGAAATGAGAGCATGTTTAAAGTCCAAAGGAAAGGAGCCCGTAGAGCCAGAGAGATTAAAGATATAGAGAAGCAAGGGCAGAAAAGAAGGGGCTATAGAGATGAGAAGACGAGAGGGAATTGTATCAAGAGAAAAGGTTGCAGGTTTGGAAGAGTTCAGCAGTGTAGAGAATTCGTCCAAAGAAACAGGAGGAAACACAGAGAGTTTTTTAGTTAATGGTGCCAGAAGATTAGTGGTAGAAGACAAATCAGGAAGAATTATCTCAGATTGAATAGTGGTGATCTTAGTGATGAAATAGTTGGTGAAGTCAGTAGGGGAAAATAATGAAGAGACGGGGGAGGGGAATGTTTCAGCAAAGTGTCGAAGCAGAAGAACAAACGCTGCAGGTGCTTCTCGTTGGCGCAGATCAACGATTTATAATAATTCAGTTTTGCCATAGACAGGGCACGTGTCTATCACAGTGCACTTTTCCATTACAAATCTGCAGCAGTTTGTTCACGTTTGCAATAGGCAGCAGAAAGCTGAGTTGTGGCATGGATTGAATATTCCTATAGTTTCCATTCTAATGACTGCAAACCCAAATGCAAAATATATTTTACTCTGCATGACATTTTAACAAGGTGAGATATGATTCTGTGAAAGCAGCACCTTCTCAATAAAATGGTACAGTCGATGAGAGAAGAGCATACATTATTCTTCCCTACTCTGCATCAATAGTTCAGTTTCAGTTCAAATTGCTTTTGAGATGTTCTGCCAAATGTGTTTAAAGCTGGAGATCCATGGACAGCAACCTCCATGCATCACTTGTCCTGCTAATAAGCATTGCTCCAGGATAGTGGGATGCAGATCCAAAAGGAAAGGCCCAAATGATCAATCCTGCCAATGTAGTTCAGTTGCATAAAAGTTCTTCTAGCGATGTGGGAACTGGTTAAAGACAAGTGACACCCTTGAGACTGAAAGAATGTCTGAATTACATCTCAAAGAACAAAAGTAAAGTGAAACTCCAAGTCAACGTCATTCACAGAATGCTGGTATTTAAGACTTAGCTAAATTTCCTGAAACTTTGCTGTGGCGCTAGCCTTCATTATCTTGAAGACCTCAGTATGAAGTAGTGCTGACTTACTCATTAGTGGATCCATTGAGATAATGAGGACTTGGATCTGTCATGAAACACCACATTACGTGAACTGGATGAGGGCCAAGTCACACAACCAATTTTATTTGGCATCCATAACAGCTCTTTTTTATTTATTTGAATTTTGACTAGATTTGGGCATGTTGAGCCATTTTCTCTTTTCTAGACCTAACTCATTTGGCAGAGAGCTCAGATCAAGGGAGCCACAGTCTTGGCATACTTCTAGTCGTTCTGAAAAATGTTTTAGAATGCCAAAATATTTTGGAAAAACCACAACTTGCATGGCTTTCTCCTCCCCAACCCACCCAATGGCCATATAATCTCGTCCTCAGCTGGTTCAGTGGAGTACTGTGTGCACATGGTGTCTGAACTCTAAAAACCTCATGAATTTCAGTTCTCACAGGGAATTAGTCTCTCATTTCAGATGTGTCCGGAATCCTGCAGTCTCCTGGGACTTGAATTAGAGGGGAAAGAAAAACAGCCACACCTCAGGATCATAAATACCAAAAGAGTTCACCATGTCTGATGCAACAATAAGGAATGCCAGTTCAAGGAATTATTAACCATGTGTTGTAGGTGTGTCATTGCCAGGAAAAATGTCTGAGCTTCATAAATCCTGTTATTATACTTGGCTCGACCAAATTATATGCATTTTATTTTAAAAGAAAAATAGGTGACTGAACTATTTGTTGTCCTTCTGGCATAAGCTTGCTGAGTAGCATTGTGGGCATTTTACAGAACGTATGTATGAGACAAATGTCGAGGAATGTGGTGGAAAGCTGCTGTTAAATACTGTCTTATATGTCAGGTTGAGAATTGATGACTCAGAGAGAATTGCTTAACACAATTGATTTCAAAGAGGAATGAAGAAATCCTGGTTTGGTTTTTCTTTCCCTATGCTTGCTATCTTTGCTTGGCTAGGAAACAGTATGAGCAATATTAAAATTCCTTATTCAAGCACAATGATATACACACAATATGGTTTCATAATGACATGTTTTCCTGCTGGATTGACAACCAGGGACCCAAAGGGGTATTGGGTGCAGTACATGCTTTGTAACCCATTAAAGGTTCCTTGCACTTTGTAGGCAAACCCTTCCTGATATTGGCTTGGAAAATATTGGGCCCAGACAGGCTAAGGATTGGAGTGCAGCTTTGGAGCAGTTTCTGGACCATTATTATTATTATTATTATTATTATTATTATTATTATTATTATTATTATTATTTAGCACTGTAGATTTGCACAGCGCTATACATAAAACAATAACTATTTAATCACTTCCTGTATTGCTATGTATTTTATATGTATTATCCTACTAGAGAGGCCCCCGCCATCTTTCCCTTCTCCTTCTGTGTCGTGTCTTTTAGACTGTAAGCCCAAGGGCAAGGAACCGTCCAATTAAAAAGATTGTATGTACAGCGCTGTGTAAATTTACAGCGCTTTATAAATATAGCTTAATAATAATAATAATAATAATAATAATAATAATAACAACAACTATGGCCCGTTACAGACCGCCCAAAAGGGGCGGTCTTGGGCCGCTGCCGGTTGCAGCGCGGGGAAGCCGCTGCAGCCAAACCGTGCGACTCCCCAGCGCTGTAAAAAAGGAGCGCGAAAATCGCGCTCCTTCCAGCAACCCGGAAGAGACGTCGCAAGTGCCAAAGCGATTTGCGGTGTCTTTTGGGGTTTTGGATGTCCAGACGCACAGCGTCCGTTACGTCAAGATGACCGCTCCCATCTCTTCCGATCTTAGAGCTGTTATGGTACGGAATATGTGCGAGGGTCAAGGCGCATCCGGAAGCGCCGTCCCTCACGCGTATTCACGGCGCGACGACAGCGCCGCTTAGGCCCGTCTATAACGCGCCTATATAAGAGTAAACCTGCCTATGGCAGGCATCATTTAAACAGCATACCTCCAATGTGACCAGGAGCAGCTTTATTTTGACTTGTCTGTTAGGGCCCTATTATTTGCATGCCCTGATCAGATCTAATCAGCCATTTCTCATTAGATTAGAAACCATCACCTCCTTTACCTCCAGTATTACAGCAGAGGTAAGGCGCTCACAATAGGTTCCCTTGAATGCTGTAAGACTTCCACCACAGTCTTGGTTTTAGACTTATCTCTGTCGTCACAAATGGTCACTTATGTATGTTTTGACAACTAAAACTATGTTTTGGGAAAACCAGTGTGATGTAATGCTTAGACCATTGGACGGAGACTTCAGATATACAAGTTCAAATTCCCACTGAACTTATAAATTTTACTTAGGCCGTCCATCTTCCCTCCCTAATCAACCTCACAGCATACATGTTACATGCCCATATTCAGTTTACTAGAGAAAGGTTGGGATTTAAATGTAATAAATAAACAGCCAGGCCCTCCCCAATCTAGCCTCCTCTAAGAGGGAATATTAAGAAAATTCTCACTTTGAGCCCTTATTTTGTATATAAATGCTGTTAGTGAAGGATAGACTATAAAGAGAAGTATTTTAAAATGGCATTAGTCTAATAGTTGTTTTATATTTGAATTAATAAGATAGAAAGTTATAATACAAATTGAGGCAGCCGATGTTAAGATAACTGTAGCACCAAGCAGCTGGGAAATCGGACAATGGCCCAATGGGAAAAACAATAGGAATGACTGTCAAAGCCAATGGTTTCCATTCAACAAGGTTTACAAAGAAAAAACTTGTTGGAATGTGCCCTTAAGCTGTGGTCCAGCTAAGGAATCTTTCACATGATAGCATTGGCTTTCTTTCCAACAATATTTCATGACATTTTGGATGACAACAGGGCACCTCAAAGTTGAAAATATCATCTGAATAGAAGTACTGAAAATCACAATATACAGTACCTTACATTCTTTCAATTCACAGTGGTAGCTCAATTACAAAATGTGATAGTAAGAAAGGTCAGTCTATATTGCAAATTTCTTATAGGTGAGTGAAGTTATCAAGATTTTGTAAGTAGATTAGAAAAGGATAACTAAATCTACCAAGTCATTTTTAAGTGCGTCAGCAAGATGTGACAACTATGCATGCAGTTAAAGCATGCTGTAAATTGAAACCACCTGAAAATGGGATGTAGACTAAATTATATTGAGTCCAAATTGAATTATTTTCCACAAAATGATTGACAAAAATGTGCTGATAAGAAAAAGATATAATATCAAAGCTATGACAAAAATTAATTGTTCTTAATCTCTCTCTTTCTCTCTCTCTCTCTCTCTCTCTCTGAAAAAAAAAATACTGACTACAAGTTGAGGATCTGCTGACTGCATATTTGTTTTCCACTTACCCCCACAGGTGTGTAATTTTATTACATTTTTTAAAAAAATGATTTTATTGGGGGGAAAAAACACAAAAAAACAAAAACAAAAAACAAAACAAAAAACAAAATCCATAACAACTAACAGTACAAACAACACAAAGTTTTTGGGTGAGAAGTATACCTCTACATGAAATGACAAATCAACCATTATATTTGGATTGCTGCAGTTACAGGAGTGTACAATCATGTAAAAAGTTTAACAGGTGGGTATCTCTGGAAGTGAACCTGGGGAGATGAGATGGTCGAGATTCAACACTTAATTTTAGACTGTAAGCTCCATGGAGACAGGAAACTGTTACCGTATATACTCAACTATAAGTCAAAAATATATGCCCAAATATTGACCCTAAAATCCTGGGTCAGCATATATGGATCAATGCAGTAATACTAGAGAGTAATACTCTCTGCTAGCTTCTTTTGGCCTCCAACCACACTCCAACGCTTCAACTCATTCTCTTGGTCACTGTCTTGATCTAGTTCTTGTTGCAAACTGTGCCATTTCTGACACCTGGCACTTGACTTTCCACTATCTGATCATCATTTAATCTCCTTTGCTCTTACTTATACTCCTCCTCCTCGTCATACTGTTCAACGCCATTTTTGTGATCTTCAATCTGTTGACTCTAACCATCTTGGTCTGACCCTGGATTCAACTCTCTCTTCCCTAAATCTCGGGGATTCTGCTGATTCAGCAATGTCTTTATTCAACTCCACTCTCTCCTCGACTCTTGACCATTTTGCCCCTGTCTCTGTACGCACTTCTTCCTCTAAGACTAGGCCTCAGACCTGGCTTACCCCCAACTTTAAGTTTCTCCGGTCCTGCTCTAGAGCGGCCGAACGTCTTTGGAGAAAGTCCAAACAGTGGGCTGATTTTATCCATTTCAAACTTGTTCTTTCTTCCTTCTCACGCGCCCTCTCTATGGCAAGACAGATTTATTACAAATCATTGATCTCCGCCAGTGAGAGGCGCCCGCATCAATTATTCTCCACCTTCAACATGTTGCTTAAACCTCCCTCTCCTCCCGTCTCTTCATCATTCTCTCCTAATGACTTTGCTAATTATTTCATCTCTAAGATTACCACTATTCGCTCTGAGATAGTCCCCCCCCCGATTCTTCTTCTGCTCATAATCTTCTATTGCCCTCGCCTAAAAAATTTTCTGTGTTTCCTCCTGCTTCTTTGGATGAACTCTCTACACTTCTGAACTCTTGCAAACCTGCAACCTGTCCTCTTGATCCAATTCCTACTCGTCTTCTAATTTCTATAGCTCCCTCTTTTCTGCCCTCACTTCTCCATATCTTCAATCTCTCTCTCTCTACAGGCTCCTTCCCGTCGGACTTCAAACATGCTCTCATTTCCCCAATTCTGAAAAAACCTTCTCTTGACCCCTCCTCTTTGTCTAGCTATCGTCCGATTTCTCTTCTTCCCTTTCTTTCTAAAGTTTGGGAACGGGTTGTTTATTCTCGCTATCTTGAGTTTCTTGAAGCCAACTCCATCCTCGATCCTTTTCAGTCTGGTTTCCGCCCAAGGCATTCTACAGAGACAGCTCTCACTAAGATCTCCCTTTACTCTGTTCTCATCCTTCTTGATTTGTCTGCAGTCTTTGACACCGTTGATCACTTTCTCCTAATTGACATACTCTCTGACCTTGGGTTCTCAGACTCTGTTCTTGACTGGTTTAGATCTTACTTGTCTGGCAGATCTTTTGCAGTAGTTGCAGGTGGTCAGACTTCTTCTCCTGTTCCCTTATCTGTTGGAGTTCCTCAGGGCTCTGTTCTGGGTCCCCTTCTGTTTTCTCTCTACACACTGTCCTTAGGAAAACTCATCAGCTCTTTTGGTTTTTCCTACCACCTGTATGCCGATGACACCCAGTTGTATCTTTCCACCCCTGACCTTTCTCCAAGGCTTGAACAGCAAGTCTCATCTTGTCTCACAGCTGTCTCGCAGTGGATGCGCCATCGGCGTTTGAAGCTCAACATGTCCAAGACGGAGCTTCTTGTCTTTCCTCCTAAGCCCACCCTTCAACACTCCTTTTCTGTCTCTGTGGACAACATTTCTATTCAACCAGTCCAGCAAGCCCGCAGTCTTTTGGAGTTCCCCAGGGCTCTGTTTTATGTCCCCTACTTTTCTCTCTTTACACATTGTCCCTAGGAAAACTTATCAGCTCTTTTGGTTTTTTCCTGTCATCTGTATGTCGATGACATTCAGCTCTATCTTTCCACCCCTGACCTTTCTCCGGGTCTTGAACAGCAAGTCTTGGTTTTATCTTTGATTCTTCTTTGTCGTGTATCCCTCACATCCAGACCACAGCCAAGGCTTGTAGATTCTCTTTGTACAATATTGCTAAAATCCAACCTTATCTCTCCGCCTCTATTGCCAAGACTCTGGTCCATGCTCTGATCACCTCATGACTTGATTACTGTAACATCCTTCTAGGAGGGCTTCCTCTGTCTCACCTCCATCCTTTAATTTCTGTCCAGCATTCAGCTGCACGCATCATCACATCCGCCCACCGCTGTGACCATATCTCTCCTGTGTTGGCATCCCTTCACTGGCTCCCTCTCCCTTTCCACATTCAGTATAAGCTCCTGCTGTCGACATTTAAAGCCCTCCATGGACTGGCCCCTCCTTACTTATCAGACCTTCTTTCTCCTCACCTTCCCACTCGGGCCCTCCGTTCTGGTAGTCAAGGTCTGCTGTCTCAGCCCAGGATTTCCTCTGCCCCATCTCGGATTCGCCCCTTTTCACTCGCTGCCCCTCACTCCTGGAACCTTCTTCCTCCACAAGCAAGAGCCATCACTTCCTTAACCAGTTTCAAAACGGAGCTGAAGACCATCCTGTTCAGGGCAGCGTTCCCAGGCATTGCATAATTGTCACTTGCTATTTGATGTTCTTTTGTTGGCTGTTTTATTGAATCATTTCCTGTATTGCTATGTATTTTATATGTATTATCCTACTAGAGAGGCCCCTTCCCCACCACCACTCCCTTTGTGTCGTGTCTTTTTAGATTGTAAGCCTGAGGGCAGGGAACCATCCAATTAAAAAGATTGTATGTACAGTGCTGTGTAAATTTACAGCGCTTTATAAATAAAGGTTAATAATAATAATAATAATAATATAATAATAATAATAATAATAATAATAATAATACTGCTTAGAAAGGTCTTGAAAGAAGCACCACTCTCTGTGCCTCAGCAGTGATTTCTGAAAGAGCTGCCCAGGCAGGAGTGTGTGTGTGTAATAGGTTATTACCTTCTTGATCTGATGTTAACACCTTCTCTCCCCTTCTTCCTCCTCCTCTAGATCTCTCTACCTAACAAACACCCCATTTAACTCCACTTCCTTCCCTTCCCAATCCTGTTACAACCTTCTTGTCCCACCAAACATCCCATTTAACTCCACTTCCCTCCCTTCCCAATCTGATGTTAAAACCTTCTCATCTCACACCTGGAAAGTGGTGTTAGGTTGTTGGAAGAAGTCTGGAGAAAGAGAAGGAGGGACGGAAGTGGTGTTCCCCCCTTTACAACCTTTGTTTCATGACCCCAATGTTTTACTCTTGACTTATCCACGGGTTATATCAAAATCCATAGTTTAGGCCCTAGAACCTTCCCTCGACTAATACATAAGATCCACTTGTACACGAGTATATATATATATGGTATGTGCCAGATACACTGATGGTGTTATGTACAGAATATATCCAGCTACAGACATGCACACAGATGGGCTATGTGAAGCACACTTTCTCTCTACTCCCATCCACAGCATCCCCTCCAAGTTCACTGCACACAGGGCAGATAAAATCTTTTCAATGAATTGAAATTTCAGAAGAGCTCCCCCAAAATCAGGTGCGTAGAGTTATCAATCTTGGATCCAATCCAATAAATGATAATAATAAAACCAGGACAACAACATAATAGTAGCAATGTTCAAAGGAATGTATCTGGGTTAATATATGCCAGAAAAACAAAAGTTAAGACTACTGGATTTATTTTACTCAAGACTCTCTCACAGTCTACAGTTATAGCACTAGGATTCTACAGTTGCAGATTTTGCGATCTGTAGTTTGTTGAGATAACATGAGAAGCTCTCTAGTGAAGTTCTAAATCCCTCCCTACAGTTGCCAATCCCAGGATTCTACAGGATGTTCCCCCAGAAGAGATACAACAGCAGAACATGCTGACTGCATTTAAAACAACATTAAAGATGTATCTTTTATGGCAGGCTGATCCAGTCTGTTTTAAATCATAACTTTTTAATTTGTGTATGTGCTCTCATGGGTGTATTTTAATGGTTTTATAGTATTGAATTTTAACTGTGGGCTTATGTGTTTTTAATTGTGTTTTATATTTTAATGAGTTGTACCTTACCTTGAGCCTTGAGGAGAGGCGGGAAAGAAATAAAAAATTAATATATTATTATTATATTATTACCATGGCAGTTAAAGTGGAACCATAGGGCTATAATCATATAGTGTGAAAAGGCCCACTGAGCTTTCATTAATGACAATGTACTACCTTGGGGGGCATGGAGAATAAAAAATATTTTCTCAGTCCACGTAATTTGTCCTGTCTATATTGTGCCTCCAAAAAATTAAAATATCTGACCTCTGTGCTCGTGTTTGCACATTGAAATTTGGGTACTGAGTGAGCTCTACCTACTGAAATGCCAATACTGGCCAGAATCCTCTGTGGCAGTTACAAATACTCATGACTTTTACATATTCATGGTTCCTACATACGTAGAAGCTAGTTTAGGGGTTATGTAGGGACTGTGAATGTCCCCCAATCCTCGCTACTGGGAAGAAGCCACTGTGATTGATGGCATTCTGTTCCTTTATCCAGCAGCTGGCTGCAGTTATCCCCACCATCTGCAAACAATCTTCTGTTGAAGGGGGAATTATGATAGGGACCTGCTTCTGCCTGTTACACTGGGGATCATTCATGGGAGGGGTGGAAATGGCAGCCAGGTGCTTCCTAAACAACAGGGGAACAGATCCTCATCAATCACAGTGGCTGCTTTCTGGTAAGCGAGGACTGGGCACCACAATTTAAAAAGGATGTGAAAAAACTGGAGCATGTCCAAAGGTGGGCAACTAAAATGGTGAAGGGTCTGGAAACCATGCCCTATGAGGAATGACTTAGGGAGCTGGGGATGTTTAGCCTGGAGAAAAGAAGATTAAGAGGTGATATGATAGCCCTGTTTACATATTTGAAGGGATGTCACATTGAGGATGGAGCTAGCTTGTTTTTTGCTGCTCCAGAGAACAGGATCCAGAACAATGGATGCAAGCTACAGGAAAAGAGATTCCACCTCAACATTAGGAGGAAATTCCTGACAGTAAGGGCTGTTTGACAGTGGAACAAACTCCCTTGGAGTGTAGTGGAGTCTCCTTCCTTGGAGCTCTTTAAGCAGAGGCTGGATGGTCATCTGTCGGGGATGCTTTGATTTGGATTTCCTGCATGGCAGGGGGTTGGACTGGATGGCCCTTGTGGTCTCTTCCAATTCTATGATTCTATGATTCTGGAGGGCATCCAGCCAAGATTCATTGCATAGAACAGTAACTATAATGTTTATGCATACATAAATCCCTTACAGGATTCCAGCCATTGATTTTTATGGAAGGTCTATATGGTCATGTTGTTAGGTGTCTCTGAGTCAACTTCAATCCTTTGTGACACCATGAATAAGACACTTTCCTATCCTTAACAGCTCTGCTTAGGTGCTGCAGACCCATGGGTGTATCTTGCCTGGTTGAGGCCCGTTACAAACGGGCACCCTAGCACGGACTCAGTCTGTACTAGGGTTAGAAAGGGGCGTCTCTTCCAGAAGCCCCTAACCCTAGTATGGACTGAGTCTGTATGAAATAGCAGCGGCCATTCCACATGGCCGCCCCCATCTTGACGTCGCACCCCGGAAATGACGCCACGAGTGCGTGCTTCGGCACTTGCGGCGTCTCTTCCGGGGCACAGGAAGGAGTGTGATTTTTGCGCTCCTTCTTTGCAGCGTCCGGGAACCGCGCCTTTTGGCTGCTGCGGTTCCCGGATGTTGTAACCGGCGGCGGCAGCAGACCGCCGCTTTTCGGCGGTCTGTAGCCTGCCTGAGTCTATCCATCTGGAATGCGGTCTTCCTACTGCTCTCCACTTTAGCAAGAATTATTGTCTTTTCTAGGGAATCATGTCTTCTCATGGTATGTCCAAACTACAACAGCCTTAATTTACTCATCCTGGTTTCTAGGGAGAGTACTACCCTGATTTTTTTCCCGGACCCATTTATTTGTCTTTTTAGCAATCTGCTTCTCCCCAACCTTTTGGGCTGGGGAGGAGATTTTGCTGGCTCATTGGGGAGACCAGCATTTTAAAGGAAAACAGCATGCTCTTCTGGCTGTTGGGAGAAGAGGGGGCGGGGTTTAGCCTGCTTGAAGCTGGCCTGCTCAACCTCCTTTCACTTGGCTTCAAACGCTGGCCCACCCTCCTGCCTCGACATCAGTGTGAAAATTAATTCAGGTCACCTCGGGGCCGGGTAGGAATTTTCTCCCCTTTCCAAGGGTTTTTCGCCTACCCCACACTATTGGTTGAGGACTTTGACAATTGGTATGGGTATGGTCATAAATAGGTTCCACGCACAGGCGGGGGGAGAGAGACGTTTCGGTGAACACCTCGGCACCCTCCTAAAGGGTGAAGCTAGGTCTCTGGAACTCACGTTTAGGTCTTGCGAGTAAACGTGAAGGGAAAGAGACTTGCCTTGGGGCTGGTTTGAGATCTAAACCCTCACTCAAGTCTGGCGAATTAAGTGGGGGAGTCTTGGATTGGCCTTCCAGATGCGGGCCGGCCGGAGAGCAACCCATTTATGGATTGCCCTTGGGACCCAGGTGTTTTCACCCTTTGGAAGCTGGAGAATTGGTCTTGGAGCAGACCATCTGCCAGCTGTTCCTACACAAGGTTCTCCCCCCTGGTTTATTGCAGTTTTGGAAGAAATAAGTTTAAATGAGTTAAATAAAGTTGCCCATTTTATAACCCAGTTCTCTTTGTCTGGTCTCATTATTAATGAGTTGGTCAGCAATGCTGTATCTGCAGAACTCTTCCCCAGCACCACATTTCAAATGAGTTAATTATCTTCCTATCAGCTTTCTTCACTATCCAGCTTTCACATCCATACATAGAGATGGGAAATACAATGCCTTGTATCATTCTAATTTTAGTATTCAGTAATATACCATTACATAACAGGATTTTGTCTAGTTCCTTCATAGCTGCCCTTTAAAGGTCTAGTCTTCTGATTTCATGACTACAGTCTCCTCTCTGATTAATTACTGAACCAAGGTATGAAAAATCTAGAACTATTTCAATGTCTTCATCATTACTTTAAAGTTACATAAATCATCTGTGGTCATTTTTTAAAAAAAAATATTTAGACTTGTCTGTCATACTGACCGAATATGCAATGAACCTAGACTTTGATCCAAAATCTTGGCATTTTGTTAGGAAGTTATGATGTTATAAATTAGGTTTACAGTTTCATAACTGTTTGATATGCAATGATTCCAAATGTCTCCATGCAAAGCCACTTTAAAATCCATATAAGTCCTACTGATTCAGTGGGTTTATCCTGGTTTGACTAGCTATAGTTTTTAAGCCACAGAGTTGTGTCAATACTATGGAATGATGGGAAAGATTATGATGCACACCCCTCAGCAAAGCTAATCTTAGCTTCAGTTGAAAAATTCATATTTCCCCTATGAAATGTATCAGACACTTATCATCAAGATGATATAATGATGTAGTCATATGAATTTGTTTCCAGCTGTTTCAGACTTTGATTTAATCTGTGGGAGGCACTTGTATTTATCAGTGGTGATTAGTTTATTCAGAAAGGTTGACTAGATTAATGCCAGCTGCATTCTCAGAAGAAATGGCATTTAGCTAGACTAAAACTGTCAGAAATATATTATGTTAATACATTTACAACAGATGATGTAGCCTGGCTCAGTGCAATAGTGATAACAATTATGAAGACACGAGTGATAGGAAGATAGTGAGAAAATTAACTCACTTGAGATGTGGTGCTGCACAAGAGTGTTGAAGAAATTATGGATGGCCAAAAAACAAAAACTGAGTCCTAGAACAAATCAAGCCTGAGCTCTCCTGAAAGCCAACATGGTTAAACTGAGGCTGTTTGGCCACATCAAGAGAAGGCATGACTCATTAGAAAAGACAATGATGCTGGGGAAGATAGAGGGCATAGAAAGAGAAAGACTGCAGATGGATGGACTCAATCAGGGAGTTCACAGACCTGAAGCTGCAAGATCTGAGCAGAGAGGGGTCATGGAGATGTGTCATTCATAGGGTCACCATGAGTCAAAGTCTGCTCAAAGGCAGCTGACAACAAGATGTTTCTCAGCACTTGAAGAACGAATATTCCTCCACACTGAGTAACCCTAACTAGTCTCTTGAAGCTGTAAGAGGTAATGTCTAGATGGAGTGTAAAACCTTCTGGCCTTATAAATAATTGTGACCCTGTTGCCATGATTCTAAATGACTTTCGAAACTTGTCTTAACAGCCAGCAGCTGCACTGAGTGAAGGAGGTTTGTTCAGCTGGCAGCAGGTGAGGATGAGGTGCAGGACGAGGATGTTTCCAGCCCCCTCTCACCAGTGAGTGAGGCAACAGGGGTCTTGCCTTGGATTGTCACAGCTTCACTCATTGATGGGAAGTCTGGAAACATTCTTCCCGTTGTGTCTCCTTGTGGGGGGGGGGGGGGGGGGGGGGGTTAGGCCAGGAAATTTAACAGCCACCCAAAGCCAATTACCAGTCCCGGCACACAGTATGGGGTAAGCAAAAAACCCTGGGAAAAGGGGAGAAAATTCCTACCTGGCCCTGAAACGACCAACTAAGTTCATACTGCATTTAGGGTAGCAGGGTGGGCTGCTTTGTGGAAAAGAGGCAGGATGGGGGGGTGTACTGTCCTTATATACTGATTCTGTCCCCCATCACGTGCTTCAGCTTGGTCCATTGGACCTTGCTTATATTGAAAATTCTGGTCTTTTCATGGAGGGTATCAAAGCCCCACCCTCCCTCAAGGCTCTGCCAATTGTCCTGGTGTGAATTGCCGTAGGGTCGTCATAAGCCAGAAGCACCTTGAAGGTACACAACAGGAAACTAGGCTCTTTACTCTCCATATCACTAACCCCACAAGAGGGAGCCACGGATTTATATTCTATTGTGTTCAGTACCTGCCACCCCTACAGCTGACCAGAGGGTTGTATTGTAGCTTTGTGGCCATAGCATATCCTTGAGGCACAAACTATGCATTCAGAGCTATCTATATATTCCTTCTATCAGCCATTTACCTTCCTCAAGTCTATATTCCATTCCTCTGAACCAGTATGTTTCCAGTGCTTTCTGGAAAATTATACCAAATAGAATTGTATTAGGTATTGTTTTAGAATGCTGATGGAGATTTCACTACCAGGGCCAGCCCTGTCTTTGGGCAGGGTGAGGAAGCTTCTCAGGTGGCAGATTTTGGGTGTCATGGATGGGCAATAAGTCACCTTATGACATCATATGATCACAGGAGCTGCGTCATGGTGATGTTACACAGGTGATGCCATAAGGGGCAGTTCCTGGTGAAGTCATTAAGTTTAATTCCTTAAGTATCAACCACAGTTACAAGAGGATGCCATTCAAATAAAAAACACCAAATCTAACAAACAAGGAAATGTAATATATGCACATATAAAGACATCTAAATATACTTTCGAAAGCAGTGCTCTGACCCTGAGATTCTGCCTCTCACCCTGAGAAAAAGAGAAAAAAATCCAGGTCCTGAGGTTCAGGGCCAAGACCTGAGAACTGTAAAACTTACTTACTCCTCTGCTTTAGTTCCAAAATTACTGAATCCATTTCTATTCTACTTTTCCACTAAGGAGCTCAAGGTGGTTACAGGATCCCCCTCCCCCAATTCCCATGGTAGCATTCTAACACCCTCTAAGGCAGTGGTTCTCATCCTTCCTAATGCCCTGACCCTTTAATACAGTTCCTCATGTTGTGGTGACCCTCAACCATAAAATTATATTCATTGCTACTTCATAACTGTAACTTTGATCCCTAAAGGGGTCGCGACCCACAGATTGAGAACCTGAATTAACCTGAAAATTCATGACTGGCTTAAACTTCACTGCCAAGCAGGGATTTGAACCTGGGTCTGATTTTGATGTTCTTCCTGCTATGCCATATGGACTTTCCCATCAAAACATCTTCACATCCTCCCTTTGAATATAGTGACTGGAAAATTGCCAAGTCTCCATGAAGCAATGAGTAGGGGGCTTTGCCACAAAGTGGAACCAACTCTGTTTTGAAGCTGTGGCAAAGTGTGTTTACTCACAGGGTTTTTAGAGCAGGGACTATTATGTCTCACTCTTTCACGCTCAGCCCACCCTGTCACTAAGCTGTAGTGGATCTTTGCAAGGGAGTGAAAAAGACCTGCTGAGAAGATGACCTCATCCCCCTGGGACTTTCTATACAGGATATGAAGATCTGTCTATGAAACTTTGGGATGCAGTTATGAAACCTGGCCTTGAGCCAGAACAGTGGGGGCTGCTCTTGCACTGTTGTTTTGAAACTACCTTTTAAAAAAAAATCTTTAAATGGATACAAGCAGCCAGGACCTCAGGATCCCATTCAGTGCTCCTCCCCAAAAGCAATTTGCTTCGGTGATTATAGATTTCATTAGTGCATGAGAACCGCCATAAAAGGAGCAAGAATCTATAGAATTATCTTCCAAATCCCTGTATCAAATGAACTCTGCTACTTTTAGCTGACAAGTGTTGTCTCACTTCATTCATTCATTTGAATAATAATAATAATAAAAATGAACAGTAGTTTTCTTCCTTTCAGAAAAAAAAAGAGGGGGGAAAGGGCTCTGCCTACCAGGCTTACTTTTTTACAATGTTTTAAAATACATATGGAGCCATTAACAGCCAGAAAATAATTCAAGCCTTGGAGCCACAGAATGGCCTTGCCTGTGTTCACGACTGGCAGTGAACCAAAGCTCTTCTTGAGATATTTATTCACTGAGCAAAAGAGATATCTAGGCAACCTTTGCAAAATGGGCTTCCAGATTTGTGCCACAGTTTACTTGGTTCCACTGCTAGCCTCCATTGAGCATCTGTGCCAGTGACAAAACAAAGAAAGAACAATCAAAAGCAATAGACTGTTAATTGCTTTGGACAAATTCCTTTCCGAAATAGGAGCAGCAGGAAATATACAGGCAAACACATCTTTATTGTGCTTTCAAGCTGCCATAAATTTGATCATAAGTGCACTGCTGTTTCTCAGGGAAGGGCTATTCAGACACTTTTAGGAAATGCTTGCATTGTTTCAGTCTCTATTTTGAAAAACATCTGGGGTCAACTGGAGCTTGTGCAGTGGGGATTGTAGTTTCACTTATGATTTGTCTGCTTCATTGAGCCAGACTTGCTCCTATACATATTTACTTGGCAATAAATCCTACTGAGATAAAAAAAAAAGGTATTTACTTCCAGCTAAATGTGTGCATCAGATTCTTACCAGCTTTAGATTTCAGAACTGAGCTGAGGATCATGGGGATGTGGGAGAAGGAAAAAAAAGAAGCAGCTTAATCTGAAAGCAGGGATTTCAGACCTGTCCCCCTAATTTTGGTTATATTTCTCAGAATCTCACAATCCTTCTGTTCCATTACATTTTTATAGTGAGTTGTGAGGCACTTTCTACTAAAGTAACTCATAAATTGTAATTCCTCTATATCACTGAATGTCATGATAATAGTTGTAACTTAAACAACTAATATAATAAATAAAAAATATTTATGTTTCTCTGCCTCTCCCATTGGATCGAAGCGGGGTTACAGACTAGGTAACTAGAACAATTAAAATGATACTTTTAAATTACAATATCATATGCACAGCCTAAATGTATTTACATATACAGTACATGTTCTTAAAGTGAAAATTTGGTGAAATGTGATGTTTTTTTTAAAAGAAAATTAAAAATATTTTTTAAAAAATTAAAATTAATTTTTTGAAATTTGATTTTTTTTAACAAAAAACTGAGCCCTCTCCTTTTTCTTCCCACTGAGCCTCACCCATTCATACCATCTCTTCATCATTTTAATGGGACACAGGTGAATGCGATAGCCCATTTCTGCCATCAGGGAGGTGTTTGAGGACAAGTGGTGACACCCCCTCTTAGGGTGTCACCTGATGTGGTCCGCAACTCTAGTGATCCCACCGTGCATGTCTGTGTTGCTGTTCTGTCCCTTGTCCTGACTCTTGCTGATGGATCTTGTTGTTCTAACAAGACACCTACATAGATCTTGCAAAAATGAACTCTTTCCACTACACACAGATGAGGTTGGCATTCTCTTTGGGACAAACACAAACTAAGGCGCCTTACAGACGGGCCTAAGCGGCGCCGTCGTTGCACCAGGAATATGCGCGAGGGGCGGTGCTTCCGGACGCGCCTTGCCCCTCGCGCGTATTCTGTACTGCAAGATGGCGGCGCCCTATACAGACGGGCGCGGCCATCTCACAGCGTCCAGACGTCTAAACCCAGAAGAGACGTCGCGAGTGCGTGCTTTGGCACTTGCAACGTCTCTTCCGGGTTGCCGTAAGGAGCGCAATTTTCGCGCTCCTTTTTTACAGTGCGGGGGAGTCGCGCGGTTTGGATGCAGCGGCTTCCCCGTGCTGCAACCGGCAGCGGCCCAAGGCCGCCCCTTTTGGGCGGTCTGTAACGGGCCTAAGTTTCTCTTACATCGGTATATATCCTTTTCTGCATGCTACAAAATTTAGCAATCCTTTCCTACCTCTGCAGTGCCCAAAGCTCCCTCTGGACTTACTGTATAGTCTCAGAAACCTCCCCCCCACATGGACATGCCATGTTTCATGGTGAGTAGTGGGCATATCAGCAATGAGTCCTTTGGAAGAACCCAGTAGAACTCAGCAGATCATTTTGCATCTGGCTATGGGGATGCAGAGTGACACTGTGTGTGTGTATGTGGGGGTCTTCTTTGGTTGTATGATAGGTCTGAGTGACTGGTACGTAGCTCAGCCTAATGTAGGTCCACATGCAGATCTACTATTCTATGTTGAGCCATACAGAATTCTAACCTGTGTGTGCTCTCTGACATAACAAGCTATTTTCCTAGAACCAGTGGCTCACTAGCATTTAGAGAAACAGTTTTTAGATCAGAGAACCGAGTGTCCTATTTCCTTCTCTCTTTACCAAATGTGTACCCATCAAGATTTGCTCACTTGAGCTTCAGAATAGTTTTATTTTAAAAGAAGAAATTAACTAGCACTAGCCAGACACCATTTAGAGAAGAATGCTGTTTTTCATGCTACAGGGCCCTTTGTGCTGAAATGGATTTTTGACCTTTTTGGAGTGCTGGGAAGCAGGATTAATAGTGTGGGCCCCTTCCTTCCTCACACTAATGTAAATCAAAAGCTCACAGGGCTGCTGTACTACTGGGCTGAGTGAGATGGAGCTCAAGCCCTGGGGGAAGTATGCATTCTTGCCCCCTTGGCTCTATTGAATGTAGCATTTCAAACACATCCCTCTAGGAATGCAGGGTAGGCTCAGGGAAGAAAACAACAGATGGACTCATCTGTACAGACATGCTTATGACAAGAAGGAATGGGGGGAATGAATGGTGGGTGAGTAGTGGAAAGGAGGGATACCAAGTCACTGGGAAGTAACTTGTTTCCACTTGTCACATAATTGTGAGTTGTCTTTCATAGTGTTTCACCCCCTTTTCTCTCTTATAAAGCACTCTCTCTCTCTCAGTCTCACAGGCATTTTTATGAATACCACTGTCATTTGCATGATGGGAGCAAAGAGCTGAAAGACATTCCTGCAGTATATTAAAATGATCCCTTCTGGGGGATTATGGAGGGTGGATGAAGGAATGAATGAATAGTTGCTAACATCTACACCCCACCCCCTTTATGGAAATGACAGCTGCAGAACTGAAACAACCCAATCATACCTGCTTAGAAATTGTATCATGTATTGTGCACCCAAACTCACACAGAGAATAGTGTCTACATGAAACATTTGTTGTGGGGCTTAGCTGAAAGTAAGTGGCAGCAATCCACTTTGCCTCCCAGGGCCATAAGAGATCAGTGCACAGGTTCCCAAATTTTCTTGATTCGCAGCTTCCTGAGTCTTTTAGTAATTTTTTCAGAGCTCTCCTAGGTCAAAAGAAATAACTAATCATTCCATTTACTAAGTAGTTGGGTTCAAAATAACTATTTAGGATTGATTTTAAGTAGGAAAAATTATTGGAGTTGAAAAAAATAAGCATCTATCCCATTTCTCAGGACTGCAGGTTTGTTGTTATGTGCTGTCAAGTTGATTTCAGCTTATGCTGACCCTATGAGTGAGTGACTTCCAAGATATTCTGTTGACTTGCAAACTCTGGGCTGTGTCTTATTTATTGAGTAAATTGCTGTGTAATGCAGTCTTCCTCCTTTTCTACTGCCTACTGATGGTAGGCATTGCCTCTTTTTCCTACTGACTCACTGATGGCCTGGAATCCTGTTGGGGAGTTACAAGTGCATAAGCTGTAGTTATGGTGCTACACAATGAATCCCATCCTGATCCACCCAATCCCCACCTACTGGGCAGCAACTGCTGTTCCCCTGTTTATCAGAAAATAGCTGACATTCCCACCCCTTCCCATGAGCAATCTCCAGAGTGACAAGCAGAAGTAGGATTCCTCTCACAGTTCTCCCTTATGCTGAGTGAAAGGAGGGATGGGACTGTCAGCCAGCTGCTTCCCAGTCAACAGGGGAACTGACCCCCATTGATAGAAGAGGATGCTGCCTAGTATTTGGAAGACTTTCATGGTTCCTATGAATCCCCTAAAGAAGGTGCTACATGGGGATCATGAATACAAAACACACAAGAGTGCATAACTCTAGATTACACATTCATAACTGTCCAACAGGATTCTGTTTTGGCCATCATGGTAGCTGTATAAATCTCCTCCAGCACCACATTTGGCACTACACTTATCCTCAACAGATGCTACAGTCCATCACATATTGCTGATAAGTGTACTTGTGTTCCTCTTCACAGGCCTATTCAAGTTACCCTTTTTGTTTTCAGAAGCCCACTTATAAAAACCTCATTTAGGCATGCATCTCAAGCTTTACATGTGCAAATTCACTTTGAAAGGATTAGACTCCACTAAAATTTGAATGACAATGCCTAAAACTGATGGAAGTCTAGCCCACTTGATAAATGTTGAGCCTGAAGGCAAATATTTTGGGGAAGGCAAAGTGCTGAAATGCTCGGAAGAAAAGGAGCAAACTGGGCAAGAAATACATGAAGACGGGGAATGAGAATCTGTGTCACATAATCCTGGAGCAGGAAGGAGGGGCTTCATGTGGCTGGGTTGTTGGTTTTTTTTTAAAGTAGGAAGACTAGAATATTTCAACTCTGTCCCCAACTTTGGAGATGAGAAAGAAAACCCAAACACTCCATTTGTTGTCGGACCCATTGCAACATCCCTTTCACCTGATGGTAGCTACTAAGTAGGAATGGAACTTTTGAATGGTGCAGGAATTTGACAACATGAAGGTCAAAGTATGCAGCTTTCCAGAAGAAGCATTCTTATGGTGTTTATGTGTATATACGTTTTTTTGGAATATAACTCTAACTCTTCCCAAACTTCTGCATAAATGGGTTAGTGCAGAGGGGAAGGAAGAAGAGGCGGACTAGAAAGTCAAGCTTTACTGTCACTATTCTCAATCCCCATTTGCTGAATGTAAGGTTTCCCTTTCACCACCCCTTTGAAATATAAAGAAATATCTATATTGCTGCAGTTTAACTTCTCCCCCTTTTCACAAGCACTTTCCATGAGCAAAGGACCTGAGAAGCACTCTCTCTTAGCTGAAAGGCAGAAGGATCTGTTGCTGTGGCTACAACTGATCCACCATCATGAAGCCTGTCTCCAGGAAGTGAACATTTAAAACATCTCAGCAGCACTCCTGTGAGCTTGCTGGACATTCTGGTGTGCAGTTTGGAAACTGTTGGATCAATGCATATAGTCGTAGCACCCAGCGGCATCAAAGTAGAGACCTGGGGAAATGATGGGATTAGTATGAATGGCTCGGTCTGCTTGAAGGAATATCATCTCCATCTCATTTTGTTCACTTACACCTAAGCAGTGAGGTTATGTGCTCTGTGTAACAACTGGGAGGAAATAGTGAGATTTTAAAAGAGTTGAAAACTAACATCCTTGGAAAAACTATTATGTATTTTTATATCAAAATATAGACTTCAAAACCTCAATAATATCTCCTACATAAACAGGAATGAGGGAACCACTTCATTTCCCCCCCTTGGTGAAGTAGCCTTATTCACAAATAAGCAAGCAAACAAAAACACATAGGCATTTATCACACAGAAGTTTTTTGGGGCGTTTGCGGCTCACATCCGGCATGACTGCGGGTCCATGATGCGAATTCACATCATAACGTGAATCTCTTTGCCTCAGATATTGCTGTCAAATAACCACAGTACAACATGTTGGAAGTAAGGCCACAACTTTATTTGCAAACAATTGGTAGGGTTGGCACAAAGCATAAGGTCAGGATCTGTGCAATCAAACCACCTGATGTAGTCTGATTATCCAAACTGGGCACCCACCCGGTGCTTGGGATGACCTAGGGGCTAAGGAACACAACTTGACCCCAAACCTTGTCTTGCATTCACCAATTCACAAAGCCCCTAGTCACCGGGAGGCGCTCCTGCGTTCTGGCCCCCGCAATGGCCAAACGCCTGCCCTATTCACCCCCGGGTACCTATTGACTCCCAAACCAGAGCTCCATAGCCCTGGTACCACAACGTGCAGATCCTGGCCTATGCTGCCGCCAAGTTGTGACTAAAACCCACCTAACAACAGCGGTGGGCAGGCGGGAGAAGCACCAAGACTTGCTCCCTTCCACAGCTTGGCTCCGCTCTGCTTGAAGCCAAACAACCGACTGAGGGAAGGGGCCAGCAACATGGCCTAATATAGGCCTAGACCCCTCCCTCCCTGTGTGCTGTGCGGGGCCCCGCCTCCAAGGCACAGCCCACCAATGGGCAGCCTTAGAGGACCGGAAGCCCCGCACCAACAAAACCATCTCCCAGAGCGTCGTGGAGCGGAAGGGCCGCCCCTTCTGCCCCAGCGCACCAATAGGGAGCTGGGCAAGCCCCAGAGCACTCTGGGGCTTGTAGTCCAGCCGCGTCTAGCGGCAAAACGGTCTGCCTGGCGAGGCGAGCGACTGTTGCTATCAGACACAATTCCTTTCTATGGGCTCTCCTTCCATGGTGCTTCCGCAGTAATTCCAAAGTGACTCCTCATTTTGATGAATTCAGGAAAAAAGTGAATTCACAGAATTCGCTTCCAAGCTCACTTCGATTTCACTCCAAATTTGTCTGGTTTGGAATGCTACTTTGCTTCTGCTCTGGTACACCACTGCAAACCCCCCAGGTTGTAAATTTCCCATGATGTGGTGCTACAATTTCCCCCCATTTCCTTTCGGTGGTCCTTTCACTTTCAGGACAACCGAGGGGGGGCATTGTTCACTCCGTTGTTGCTGGGATAAGGCTGAAACCTTTCCTGGGGGTTATGCACTTGTTAAACATTTTCACGTTATAATGTGAACTGGGCAAGACCCTGTTTTTCACCTTGGGCTTCCCATACCTCCCGTCTGCAATGGGGGGGGTATGGTTTTCTTCCATTTCCTATCCCCCTGCCTCAGCCGCACTTCCCGGCTGCTATGTTGGAGGAGGAGCTGTGTATGTAGGGCAACTCATTTTTTTGTAATATATACATATATGTATGTGCCTGTGAATATACAGATACGTATATCTATCTATCTATCTGTCTGTCTATCTATCTATGTGTGTGTTGAAATTGCTGAAATGAAAGAGAAAATAAAAAAGGGGATGAAGAAGACACAGAAAGATTCACGAGGCAAATATTCACGCAATCACACAATTACACGAAACAAGGAACAAGAACTTGCGCCTCTTTTCAACCCAGAAACGTACAATGCGTTCAGACCCCCACTGAGCATGCGCAAGGGTGCCAATTTGAATAATTGAATCCTACCGGTGTGGTAATACAATTTGAACTCACTCCGCTTTGCTTGAATCTGCATCATGTGATTTGCCTGGGATTCGATTCCCCCTTGATTCGGAAGGGCAACGGAAGGGCAACCAGGTGTGATAAAACAGTCACATTATAATGTGAATTTGCATAGCTGAACCAGGAGTCACCCCGGATCTGAGCTGCAAACATCTCCATGTGATAAACTTCATATCAAAACAGCATGGCTCAGCCCAGCCACTTCAGCCAAAAAATACTCCCAGACTGGTTTACACAGACTGTACTGTACTGAGATAAACCTTTCTATTGGATTTACAGTCTAAAAGACATGACACAAAAGGAAAAGGGGGAAGAGTGGGGGGGGGGGAAGCAAGCACATACTCTAGTTATTGGTTGCAGCTTTCTTATTTTTACTTTCTGGAAGGGAAAGGTGAAGGCAGATGCTGCAGCTGTTTCTTCTCTGGACAAACTATGGGTTCTGACTGGTCAGCCTCTTGTTGGGATGTTCTTTCTGCAAGTCAGGAGTGCAGCTTTTCAGTGGCATGCTTCAGTGGCATCGATATGGGGGAGCAAACTACACCAGGTAACACCCCAGAGGAGAGGTAAGACCTGGTCAGGCCCTCCTCCTGGTTGGGCCCTTCTCCTGCTCAGGATGGAACTTTTGAATGGTGCAAGAATTTGACAACATAAAGGTCAAAGTGTGTAGCTTTCCAGAAGAAGCATTCCACCAGCTGTCAGCCACTTCTTCATTGCCTGGCTCTCTCCCCAAGGAGGAAACCAGGCCGTGGAGGAAGACCAGGGACGAGTGTGCCCCTTTCATCCTCTCCCACTACCTCATTTTGCCTGGCTGTCCCCTAGCCATCTTGGGTGGGCAGTCAGGCAAGCAAGAAAGCAACTGAGGCAGCAGGAAGGGAGGAGAGGGAGGGAGGCAGCCACTGCAACATGGAGCAAAGGTGAGTGAGACAGGGGGCCTTGCACTGGGTGACAGCAACAGTAGTGATGCCACTGGCATCTCTCCAACTGTCTCAATTTGGCAGGGACAGGCCTCTTGATCCTCTACCATCCTACTTTTCCAGTTGCTTTAAAAATGTTCCAGTATCTCTCATCACTTCCCACTTTCCCTCTTTGTCCTCATCTTATTGAGTTGCTGCAAACTGAGTTCAAAATGCAAAAGTAGTTTTCACTTAATTAGCTGAGGAAGGGAAGATGGGGAGGAAGGAGAATTGTACACTTCCTGGCAAATTCAAGCAAAAGCACCTTGCAAATTAAGCAAATTAAGGTGGCATAGAAGTGAAATAAATAAATTGCTGTATTCTCTCCTAGCTTGTCTGTTATTCCTCATTAACCACTTTTGCCATCTTGAGCACACTCTATTACATGCATTGCCCAGTTTTCATCTGTGAAATGTTGGTGGGTATGCAATGGCTCTTAGTCCATTAGCCTATGAATGAGGCCTGACTCAGCTAACCTTCATCTCTGGAGACCTATGGAAATGTATCCCATGCATTCCCTTCCAACATCCTTATTAACTATAGAAACAGAGTTGCCAGGAGCAACTGGCTATGTTTCTTTTTGGTTATCCCTCCCCCGCCAAAAAAACTCTTTTTGGGTGAAGTTCATAAAGTTCTGTCAAACTTTAGGAATTAATTTAAAGGGATGTTATGCACTGCAGTCATAGCCATCATGATCCATAGGTAAGCCTCACGTGTTCAGTGGAACTTAATTTCTGGTAAATATTGATGGCTTCACAGGTTTAATTAGAAACCTATCCACACACTTCCTCAACTCATTCCAAATAACCATGATTACACTGAACTATGCTTCTCCCCCCCTTGCTATCCCTAGCTGGACAGGAAAATAGTATTGCATGCATCATTCCCCACTAAATTCCAACCACAAGCAACTGCATTAATTTAGACTTTATTTTCCATAATAAATCCCAACTCCATCTCACCAGATGTTTAGGAGAGGAAGGAAGAATGGATCCAGTCTTCATAAGTCTTCCAAACATCTGTCTGATTGGGTTCCAGTTTCTTTAAAGGGACTGTATATTCTCTTGTATATTCTCCATATAAGAACATATGGTCGTTCTAGTTCAAGCCAGTGATTAAAAGTTTGTTTCCCCCGTGAACTTTATATTAATTAGGTTTTTTCCAACAGAGACAAAAAAGTGAGTTGAGAGTTCAACTATGTGGCTAATTCATCTGTGTAATAGCCACAGATACAGGAAACATAAGATTCCCACAAAGGGCTGACTCACTTATTTTGTGTCATGATTAAGTGCCTTATGCCAAAATATAAATCACACAGTATGGATACTTGCTTACAGTAAGTTGTCAGGCAGCAGCATTTGCCCACACAACAGAGATACAGAAACAGGAACAAGGCAGATTCAGATATACATCTATCCACATGTCTTACTCTGGTCATAGCATTACATTATATGATAATACAGTCCACAACATGGTTGTTCTTCAATATTTATGCATCATAATTTGCTGTCAATGCTCTCCTGTATTCTGCACAGGACAAACAAACCAGTCTCTCAGCAAAAGGATCAAAGGACACAGATCTAACATCCCAAATGACAAGGTTACAAAACAAATGCTATCCTATTAGTGACATATGCAAGCACAAGTTGCACAATTCAAGTGGAACTGTTATTTTCACTTTGCACAATGGCTGTATTAAGCTGACAGCAGCAGAAGTGGAGCTGGACATACAGAACCATTGCACAAGTGGATGTGTCAAAGGGTGAATTATGCACCATGCAATAGGGCCCATTCATGAACATGTGCTGCGCAATGCCTCTATTCTGCCTGTGGGTTGTGTAGTGCTAGGTAGCATATCTTCACCAGCATACGTTTACACTACAATGTGACAATCTAGGATTGCAGCTAAAGAATATTGGGGGGGGGAGAGGCATTTTCATATCCTCCTTCCATCTGAGGGAACCCAGATGGGCCTCCTTTTTTGCAGTTCTATGTCCGGTTACATATCGGCATTTTAGTGCGTGACGAGCACGCACTAGGGTTATAAAAGGGCGGTGCTTCCGCACCGCCCTAACCCTAGTGCGTGCCCGTCATGCACTAAACGGCGGCGGCCCTTCCACATGGCGGCCGCCGTGAGGACGTCACGGCCGCGCCGCCTCTAGACGGGGCGGCGCGGACGTGACGTCCTCAATCCGCGGCAGGGCGCCTAGGGCGCCCTTTCCGCAGACCAGGAAGGAGCTCCATTTCGGAGCTCCTTCCTGGTCCGCGGCACCGCTTTGCTTCGCTGGGCGCAGCCTCCAGATGGCTGCGCCCAGCGAAGCAAGGGAGAAAGGGGCCAAGCGGAAGAAGGCGCTTCCTCGCAGCCTGAATAGCAGCGGATCGGGGCCTCAGCGGCTGCCAGTGTAGCCACTGAAGCCCCGATACTCCGGGGAAAGGGGCGGGTCCAGACCGCCCCAAATGGGCGGTCTATAACCCGCCCCAGTTTACTGTTCCAGCAAAAAACTTGCCTCTTTGTTCTGCATTTTTCTTTCTAGGTGTTCATGCCATTCTCCTTCTATCTGCAATGTTTTATCTGTGATCCACTCCAGTCATTGCCAGTCCTACCTTTCCCCATCCTCCCTTGTTCCCTGATTGGCAGTTCTCTTCAATCCAATCCTGCCATCCACCCTCTCCTATTTATGCACCTTCTTTTCACAGAGGTGATGGGGCTTTATCTTTGTGAAAAGAAAGCAAGGAAAACTGAATATGTTTCCTCATTCCCCAAATTAATGTTCCAAAAATTTGGAGAAGAGGGAGCCTACATATAAAAAGGGCCATGGCACTTGTCATGTTGTCATGGTGGAGAATTGGTTGGCCATGCCCTTTATCCTATGCCCAAGGACAAACTAAACTGGAAGAATTTGTAGGATAGAGATAATTTCTATTAATAGAAAAAAATCTACACAATACATGCTGCTTAATGTTTCCTTTCTTCAAAAATATAAATAAATACAGAAGTGGCAGGACTGTTTTTACAGGATATTCACATGCTATGATGTACTGCAGAAAAATCTATAAGTTACAAACATGATTTGATTGCTAGTGACCCACTGTATGTTCACAGATGCAGGTTGTTACTGTACTGGCTAAACATGTTAACTGCCTTTTTTGCTTACATTGTACACTAAATAGTTCATATTGATTGTCCTAGAAATGTACAGGTGGCTATATGTCAAAGTCAACTTGAAGCAAATAACAACAATATATACACAAGTGTACACAGATATATGCAAAGATTTCAAGATGCTTCAGCATTGTATCTGTTATAGCTTTGAAAATATGAGCTGAAAGTTTGAATGTGCATCATCCATGCCACCATGTCACCATGCTAAGGCAACAAAAGATATTCACTTGCTTGGATCACCATAATTCAGAAATGACTTGAAGGTACACAACAACAATACCAAATCCCCTCTACCCTACCCTACCTTATAAACAAACACATTTGAAGTACTAAGATCATCTGGGTATAGTACTGAACCCATTATTCCACTGGTGTCAGTCATCCTATTACACCACCAAAATAATGTTGAAGAAGAATATAAGAGGAGGGAAGGAGTTCCCAAAGAAAGGAGACACCCATAGTCATGTAATCATGAAACATGATGCCGAGGCTCCCCTGTCTGTTAAATGATACTTTGCAGCTGGGGAAAATACATTGAGAAATGCCTGTGCATCGACTCATTCTGTTTTAAATGTTGGAGGTTTCTTATGGCATGTGTTAAAAAGAAAACACTGTGGCGGGATGGAGAACTGAAAAAGAAGAAGATGGGACAAAGAGTATATTGTTTGGATCACCAATATGAAAGCATAATGTCCCAAGTAGAAACAACCCTCTGAAGTAGAGTTGGGGGACACCTGGCTTAAGGAGACAACATGTGAAAGGGATCTAGGAGTCCAAGTAGACCACAAGTTGAACATGAGTCAACAATGTGATGCGGCAGCTAACAAGGCCAATGCAATTTTAGGCTGCATCAATAGAAGTATAGTGTCTATATCAAGGAAAGTAATAGTGCCACTCTATTCTGCCTTGGTCAGACCCCACCTGGAATACTGTGTCCAGTTCTGGGCGCCACAATTCAAAAAGGACATTGAGAAACTGGAGTGTGTCCAAAGGAGGGCGACTAAAATGGTGAAAGGTCTGGAAACCATGCCCTATGAAGAACGCCTTAGGGAGCTGGGTATGTTTATCCTGGAGAAAAGAGGGTTAAGAGGCGATATAGCCCTGTTTAAATATTTGAAGGGATGTCACATTGAGGAGGGAATAAGCTTGTTTTCTGCTGCTCCTGAAGCTAGGACCCGAAGCAATGGATGCAAGCTCCAGGAAAAGAGATTCCACCTGAACATTAGGAGGAACTTCCTGACAGTAAGGGCTGTTCGACAGTGGAACAAACTCCCTCAGAGTGTACTGGAGTCTCCCTCCTTGGAGGTCTTCAAACGGAGGCTGGATGGCCATCTGTCGGGGATGCTTTGGTTTGGATTTCCTGCATGGCAGGGGGTTGGACTGGATGGCCCTTGTGGTCTCTTCCAACTCTATGATTCTATGATTCTATGAGTACAAGAATTCTCCATCTGGTCCCACATGCCATCCCTGATTTTAAGATAGAACTTTCTGGAACAGTGTGTGTGTGTATACCACCTGATTGTCATGTTGAACAGCTGAGGTAAATTCCATCAAAAGGTTCAATGCTTCTGTGACTTAAACGGAGATTGTCCTAAAAATTAATTACACTGCATATGCTAATCATCTGACCCACTGAAGAATGTCCATTTATTACTAAACCGCTATTTTACAAATGGCCACTATACTTTGCACACCTTATTTCTGTCTCATCTGTTACATCTGCTTCCCATCACATTCACTTTCTTCTGCCCTTGTCACACATCTGATCTCTGAATCCCAGGATAACACTTCACGAGTCTGATCAAGTTGAATGCTGTCGGTAAAGGTTAAACCATAAGAAATTATTTAGTATCCAGGGTATCAAAAGCTTCTGTTGTTGTTGTTTTTATCGTACAGAGAATCACACAGACACTTATTAGAAACCACAGGCCAAATTCCCTAGCTTGTTTGTTAAATGAAATAGTTAATTGAATTAATAAAGGCAAACAAAAATCCATCAGTGATACCTTTATTGGCCAACCGAAATGCACAATATACTTGTTGCAAGCTTTCGAAGCTCCATGGGCTTGTTCATCAGGCAAGATGTTACAAACCAAACAGGAGGGGGGGGGAAACAATTGGAGATGTTAGTCAAATGCCTGCATGTTGTTTCAGTCCTTAGTAGAGATGGTATACTGGGGAGGATATATTTTCTGCAGGCAGGCTCCTCCTCCTTCTGGCCATGTGGCAATAGGGATCTCATTGGAATGGAGACATATGTGGCTGCAAAAGAGGGGTCCCTGTTGAGATGCAAATGGACATTAAATTTCCTGGACTTTGAAAATCTGCCTAATTTATTTCCTTAAACAGTAGAAAATATTACTTTTTACACCAAGGAATTTGTGTGTGTTTCCATTTCTTACATTTATTTTGAAATGTAATTTTGTTCCACCTTACAAAAAAGAGTAACGTTGGTTAATTATGTTACTTTTCCCTTGTTTTTCCCCAAACTCTTCTGAGCACATTACAGTAAAATATTATGAAAACAGAGGCTTTCATTCAACTTCATATATTACTTTTATTTGCCTCTCACTTTAAGTACTATGATTTCTTCACACCTTTTCACCACTCTGTTGTTGGCTATCTTTTGAAAAGGAAGCCTTCCTTAGAGTAAGTATACATCTGCCACTTAAAAGTGCTTTTGAATAGGTTTTTTAAATTTTATTTTTAAGTGCTCTAGTGTCAGCTATTTAAATTGGTTGCATTTAGCCACAATTTTAATCTTTTGGTGCTTTATTTGTCAATTAAACATAGGTACATAATTTCCAAGATCATTTTTAGCAAACTATCTCACTATTTTGTCCATTTCCCATTTTTAAAAAAAGATATTACTTTTTAAATAAATCAGGTGTGCTGATGTATATACATGTGTTGCTGGGTGTTTTTCTTTTTTAAAATACATAGCTTAAAAGGGAAAGAAAGCTAATAAAATAATTTCTTTTCTCAACCATTGTAGTTTCTCTGAAAAATTCACAACAGCAGCAGTGAAGGAAATGGCAATAGGACAGGTTGGCAGGAAGGAAGGAAGCGCATTGTTGTAATGTATCACTTATGCCATAAGGGGATGGTGTCAACATCATGTTGCAAGGAAAGGTAGGTTCATTCTCCAGATAAGTAAATGTTAAATGTCTTCTCTTGCACTAGCTGGAGTGTTTGTAGTGCCATTTAAAGCACCATAAAGAAAGCATAACTTGGGAATTGTGGTAATATGCTGTATTAAAGTGGAGCAAGATTTCTGATGGGCCTGAAAATGCACATGTAACTTGGTGTTGTGTATTCCTTCACTGCCATATTGTAAAGCTCTGTTCAGGTGCTTGCCTGAATATATATAGGAATTCTATGATGTTTTGAAGAGGTTTTTGTAACTACAATCATTTGGCTGTGGTCACAAATCTCCAGTGACTAGCAATCCTGCTAAGATTGACTTCCTGATGACAGGATCTTTGTCATCAGTTGAATGTGGTTATAGAGCACTCCTCAGACTTCCATGGTGAACGCACAAGGATGTAACATAAGCCCAGATGCTGGGGTGTTGGGGCTGATATGCCACGTCCCTGTTTCCAGCTTTAGTCCTGTGCATATTAGGTTGAATTTCTGAACAGATCTATAGCAGACAACATTTTAAAAATCATGGTGGAGCTGAACCTTAGTTTTTCATGGTTGCAATTACTTTATCACCATTCCAATATACATTTTTTTTAAAAAAAAGTAGCCACAGAATATTTGCAGAAAAGTGTGATCTGCTGTTGAACATACCTTTAGTTCAAAGGTTCAGAACATATGAAAATTCTGCTCCCAAAGTGATAACTGTAGAATATTACCTCTGTGTGCATCTAATTATAATAGAGTCCTCTTGAAGTCTATACTTTCTTATAGCAGATTTTTCTTTATGCACCACATTAGTGATTGTAAAGGTAACTTCACATAGAGGGAGGAGTAAATTGTTCTGATTGAAGCAAGAAGACAGTATAAGGAAAAGTGAGTATGTAAGTGATTAGGAGCTCCTTCCATCTTGCCAATGAAAAGGAAAAAGGATAGAAAAGCAGAAAAGAAAAGCACTTTCCTAATTACTGTACACAACTTCAGATAGCAGTGGCTAAGAAGAAACCAATTTCAATTTGTTGGGGAGAGGGCTATTCATACCCTCCTTAGCCAGTAAACTAATCCAGGAAAGAAACCTGCATCTTTGGTGGTAATGTTTGGGTTCTGTTTGAGAAGCTGTGTACAGAGTAAAAACTCAAAGCGGCAGTGCTCTTGTGAGCCAATATGCTCTCAAACAAATTAAAATTAGGGTCTCTCTCTCTTAAGAGTCATAAAGTGACTCTTAGATTGTAAGCCTGAGGGCAGGGAACCATCTAACTAAAAGATTGTATGTATAGCACTGTGTAAATTTATAGCGCTTTATAAATAAAGGTTAATAATAAAGTGAACCAAAACCACGATCCCCCATCTGTAACAATGACCATACTATGTTGCTCAGCATTATTAAAGTGGCTGTATAAGGTAGTGTATCTGAATATGGACATCAGAGATGCTTCTGAGGTAAAATACGATCTGAGATCAACTAATCAGATCAAACTACTTGATCTTTAACTTGGCAATATGCTTTTTTAAATAGTATAAATTAATGATAAATATGTCTTTTGTGCCAAAGGCACCAGATTTTGCCTAAGCTAAGCAAGGTCAGCTGTGGTTAGCACATGGATGGGAGACTGGCAATGAATAACAGGTACCGTTGGTTATATTTCAGAGGAAGGATCGGCTAAAACCACTTCTGAGGCTTCCTTGCTTAAGAAAACCCCATGGGGTTGCCATAAGTTGCAGGTGACTTGAAGGCACATACACACAAAGGTATGTCCTTAAGAAGTTGGTGGTAATTATTTGCTTACATGACTGTTGAATTCATATTCTGTATTTCAACCATTATATAAAAATGGTTTTAGCAGTATAATTTTATAAACAAGTATTGGACTGGCCATGATGTATTGGACTTGCCATGATGCATTCAACATGCAAAAGGATTTGGTTCTTTAGTGCAGGGGGGAGGTTGAAGGGAAACAGCCAAGATTACACAAAATGCATGTTCTTGGTTCCATTATGTGCCCATAAAAAAAATCTCAGGCTTGAACATCACTGGAGGATCACAGGAATGAGATATTTTCACAGGCTTTGGATGGCCCCTAGATTCCTCCAAATATTCAACACAATGATACAATGGAGTGCAACCTCTTTCCAGGCACTGATTACAAAACAGATACCTGTGCTATTTTTATTGATACACTATAACATAATATAACAAAATGCTCACATTTAAATTTCATATCTGTTGTACGTTGCCTACCTGTAGCACTGCATAAGTGGGTGCTTTGTGTACCTTTTAAATGATGTGAATACACATCAATGAAAGCATAACTTGACCATCAACTGATCTCAGTGGTACTTGGACTTAAAATTCAGTCTTCCAGTGCTGCTGGTTTTCTGAGACAAAAACTGAATGTACACATCCTTAAAAGTGACAAAGGTGAACTGTCAGTAGAAAAGAAAATTGCTAACAGTAATATTGACTGTAAATTGATTGAGACACAGATATTTCTTGATGTATACATTAATGTGTTCTATGTTCAAAGAATATTTCATGTAATAAAAATGGCACTTAAGAAAGTACCATATGAAAAAAAATTGAAGAATCAGTACTAAATCCTTCTCTCAGATAAATTCCAACTTGCTTTCTCTTATTAAAAAAAAAATATCAAAATATGGAAAATGGCTAATAAAAACTTTGTGATAGAGCCCTTAATGTGCAAAACCAAGTCATCCTTACGAGGTGCCCAAATGCAAATATCCAAATCAGGTTTTTCTTCTTCTTTTTATAAATAATTTATAAATTTTCCTGAAAGAGACTAAATACAAAAGCATTTTGAGACATTATTAAAGCCATATCTTGCTTTTAATACAAAACAAACAGCAAAGACGGAAGAGAGCATCCCATTCTGAGTTCTGGCTATGAGCATTAGGGACACTTTTGTTTGAAATGTATTCATGTCCATGCTTTTTCCAGTCACAATTCAGTGGGAGTTATACTGGACATTCACCATCCTTTTACGTCCAGCAACAATCATGGCATCTGCTCAATGGAATCTAAGTGATCTGGAATGGGAAGGCCTGTTATTATTGTCAAACACTTATTCCAGACAGTGAAGGTTGGGCACACAGGCTGTGCAAATGCAATGTCAAAAGTGTAAAGGTGTAGAGAATTCAAAGCGTCATAAAAGGCCAAGGAACCATTGTCATAGTCCAACAAAATGCCAACACGACGAAGGTGGGGTGCAGGCTCAATTGGAATTTCTTTGCTGTTGTGCCTCACAACCCACGTATTATTACAACGACAAAGAACCCAAGAAGCAGAATTCTTTCCAATCCATTCATGTTTGGGTGCTGATTTGTATGAAATACCAATGGCATACCTGTAAAACAAAAAGGATTTTGAAAAAAAAGACACACTTCATATCACCTAGTTTTCTATATTTTAGTCTATTGTGCCCATGCCTCTTTCTGTTTATGCATTTCATATTCTCAGAGCTAACCAAAATGTCAACAGGTCTTTAATTACTTTTCTTCACTATATTGCAAGAAGGAGGTTGTGCAAAGATTATTGCTTCAAATATTCTGTACTGTAATAGTTCCATGATACAAAGCTGGGATACTAAAAATAAAAAAGATTTGACTTGTATATGTTAAGACAATTACCTGGAACTTTGAACTGAGAATATTCGCTCTGCTGATAACTGCTCATTCTTTTCCTCGCAGGCTATAGCTATTCAACCACCACCCTGCCTTGGCTCACAAATCTATCAAGAATGAATGAGCACTCTCTGCTATCCCCTTTTCCCAACAATGACAAACAGCTCTCTCATTTTAAGGAAGCTTCGCCCCATTTTTTAAAAGAGAAAGCAGGCAGTGTGGAAGATAACAGGTAGTGAATAGCCCCTGAAAGTCCCAAAGCAGCAATGATGGCTTTAATGTCAGTGGCATAGCAAATCCACTCTGAGTTTTAGTTTGAATGTGAAAGGATTATTCTAAAGGGTTGAATCTTATTCCTCAAGTAGGCTCAAATAGCAACTTTATAGTTCAAAGTAAACAGAACAGCCTCATTGCTGAAATGAGAACAACCAGTTTCCACTGCACCACGGTCTGCTATAATGAAAACCACCCAGGAATCATGAAGTGGAGTAAAAAAATCTCCATAACTGAGAGCAGGAGATTTAGGGGTTGAGTAGATGGGCCAAGGTAGCACAGGCTCAGCCCATGCTATTCTGGCCAGGGTGCTCACCTGGGTTGGTCCCCAGGTTGGCATGGGAATGGGTGGGTGTTTACATGCCCATCCCTATGCTGCCCCAGGGCCTGCTACTTGCACATGCTCCTTACCTTGTCATGCCATCATTCCTACTGAGAAGTTCCCTTCCCCCTGTCACCGATCTGATATGGAAATGGGGTGGCTGGTGCCCTATTTCTGCATCTGATGTGGAGACAGGGAGCTTCTTAGTAGGAGCAATGGTGGAGCAAGGTAAGGAGTGCAGGTGGGCATTTAAACAGCCATGGTGAGTCAAACTGACCTGGGATAAAGACTGTTTACCCTGGGATCTGGCCCAATCCTGTCCATGGAGTTTTGGCCTGCATCCTCTTAACAAGACAATGTGAAGTCGGGAGGAACATGAGCCTTTTGGCCCATGCAGATAGCACCAAGGAAAAATAAAGCATTATTTAGAACTATAAAGAAACCTCTACAGAAGAATGCAGAGACATAGCTGTGCTAGACTGTAATATCAGAATGCAAAGGAATCTTGTAGCACCTTTGAGACTGAGTGAAAGATATTGTAGCCCAAGCTTTTGTAGACTTGTTATAGTTTCTCAGATGCAGTCCATAAAAGCATATGCTACAACATCTTTTGCTCAGTTAGAAGCTGAACAGACTGCCCCTTTCAGCGCTGGATTGGTGCTGTGGCAACTACATGCCATGGCCCCAATCTGGCATTTCTGAGGTGCAAAAAGGAGCTGTAAAAATGGCTCCTTTTTGTGCTATTGAAAGGGCGTCTTTGCTGCTGTAGCAGAACCTTCTGGTGCTCCTTTTGGCACTGCATCATCTGGACGCAGTGCCAAAAGAGTGCTGTGATACCACCCACCATGCATTCAGGCACACGGCATAATAGCAGTATCAGGGTAGCATTGGGGCACGCATCGTGTATAAGCCATGCCCCCGCTCTTCCCTGAGGCCAGCGTTTATTGCTGGTCTGTCGAGGCTGTTAGTCTCAAAGGTGCTGCAAGA
>NC_056524.1:91047313-91058912 GCF_019175285.1 Sceloporus undulatus | reverse complement strand
AGAACCTTTCTATAGAAGAACCACACCCTTGAGTGTGTCATCACACCCCTGAAATGCTCTCAGGCTTCCAAACATAAGAGGTGGGTGCAGTGTATATAAGAAACATATTTTGTCTTACTGTAGTTTCTAGTTCTGGAAGGGGTCAAGAAGAACTGATTAAAAATAAATAAATAAGAGGCTACAGGTAGATTGCCAAAATGTCTATTTAGATCTGGGTTAAAGAGTAAGCCAGTGAGCCTTATTTTTGTAGTATGTTGTTACTTTTGTGTAATTCTTCTTTAAGGCACTAAATGTTTGATTTATTTTTTATTGTGAAACATCATTTTCTTTAGTGATGTATATAACAGAAACAGATCATTAGCAATACATTTCTATTACTCTCTGTTAGTTATTTGTTCACCCTTTAGGAAATACAAGTAATTCACATGGTTTTATTTGAGACAAAAATGAAAGAAAGCCTGTGTGGATGTATGGTTTGACCCACCTACCATGTACTTCCACTGATAACCACTTCCCAGTAATGACGTCCACTGTCAATAAACACATTGCCAGCTACTCCATAGCTCCCTTGGCTGGTGAAACGTTCAGGTGTGTGGCTCTTTTTAGAAGAGGTTTCATCACGCTCTACTGTCAGGTTGTCATGAGATATTTTCAACTTTCTGTGGGCAGACTTAGCATCGAGTTTGAATGGTTGGCCTTGATTGTAAACAAAATACAAAGAGTATAAAAAATTTAAAATGAGCACTGGATCATGATGCCTGTTTAGTAGGCAAGATAAAGACATTTTATTCTAACTACAGAATTGTTACCAAGAATAGCCTTTGGTTTTCTTTCTATAAGAGTGGATGAAACAGCCATTCATTTGCTTCTAGTAACACTACTTTTGGAGTGGCTAGTAAATCTGTTTCCTATCCTACTGGGTGTTCCCATTATCCCTATGGGTGCATTCTGTATTTTATTTGAAACTAGTTATATTCACAAGGACATAGAATGTTTTTCACAACCCAAGAGGTGGACTAGATGCCCCATGTGATCCCTTCCAACTCTGATTCTGTTCAACCATTTGTGTATGAGTGGAATCTTAAACATGTCTACTCAGATATTGGGTTCATTCAGACTTGCTTTCACATAAAAAATGGTATAGAATTGTATTCTAAATGAGTTACCATAACAAGTTGAAAGACTGTAGTAGACATTCTTGCTAGACAAAATAAATGGCATACAATTGTGGAAAGTGCTAAAATATAGGCTCTACACTGCATCACTATGTCATTCAAGTGTCAAACTGGGTGGAATTGAGGTAAAGGGGAAATGAAATGCATGCATGCTGGATAGATGAAATATTACTCACTGTTTGTCTTCAGTTTTCCAGGCTCACTGTTTCGGCTGCCAGCCTGATTAATGGCCTTAACAACAAAGATGTACTTGGTGCCACTCTGCAGCCCATGGACTGTGTAGTGGTTTTGTTTGATATTTGGAACAATCATCCAGCTGTCGGCTGAATTACACAGACCTGTATTTCAAATCAAAATGCATTACTTATTGTATGGAGGAATTTTCTCTGATGCCTCTGAACAATCAGGTGAAGCTGAAAATGTCCTTAAACAATCCCAATATAACATAATCCCTTCACTCCTTTAAACAGCAATACCCTCGCCAACTGAAACATTAGTTTTTCCATGGACTGATGGCTCAGGTATGAAGAGAACATGAATTTAAATGGCAAATGCATTTGCAGGGCTGTCAATTTTAAGTGGTACATGCCTATTTAAAGTGCCATTTAATGTAAGTGAATCATTCACAACTGAGACCATTAGGCAAGTGAATCTCTTTTTATTTTACTGTTCGATCTTCCCCACAACTCCCTCCCTGCCACCAAAATGAGTCTTCAAAATGAGGGAAGACACCATGAAAATTTTCCCTCCCAGAAATGATTTCAGTACAAATAGATATTAATATATTATAGAAATGCCATCTGTTCATAATTTAAGGTTACTTCAGTTACTTCACTGTTTAGTAATTAAGAGATGAAAGGGGAAACTTTCCTTCCCTGAAACTGGTAGTGACACAAATGAGCTAGAGAAGATTCAAAATAGAGTAGGAACATCTTTTTGAAGCAGGGATTTTACAGGCAAATCTGAACTAACTGAACATCTGTTCATTAATTGGTGTCAGAGCTGGTTCCAGCCCTCAGTGCAGTGTTGTCAATGCTGCTCATCATTCTGGGCTCCTGCCCAGTGGGGCTGCCACATCTGGCCCCTCAGGGGCTGTATTCACTGGGCCTACCAGTCAGTTCCATCCTGAATGTGCTTACCTGGTAGGAAGTGGCCGTGTTTCCTACTACAGCTGAGCCACTGCAGTGTTCACCCAATGCAAGGCGCAACAAAATTCAAAAGAAAGCATTTCCTCCCCTATATCCAGAAGAACTATGGATGGAAGTTACTAGAGGTTTCCTCAGGCAGCAGATGCCAGAAGGAAAGAACAAGTTACTGGAGGAGAAAGCAGCCTACTTACACCCCCTAGCTGCCTTCAGGGTGCTCTTCAATGGCCATTGCAGTTGGCTTTTGCATAGGGGCTGGGAAGAAGACTCATCTTGGCCAGCCGTGAAAATCATTAATTTTCAAAGGAAAATAATCTTCAGTCTTTTCTTTTAAATGCAACTACTATACTTCCTTTCTCTTAAAAGGGGCTTAGTTGGGAAAGGTTCTCTGGAGGCACTTTGAGATATTGCACTTTCCATGATCCCATGGAATACAGGGTGATGATGTGCCAGAACAGTTTTCATATGTATTTTGAAACTCAGCCCAATAACTTTCTTTGGCTGTCTTGGGAATGTATTTCTCTTAAATATAAATTCATAAGGGAAAATTAACACTTCATAAATTCCCCTACACAGTAGAATAGGCTGTAGAGGGATATTGTGGGATTTCCATTCCCTAGATGAGGATCTCTAGGAGGCAGGTGAGGCCTAGAGAATTTGTATTACTCTAGTGACACTGGACTAGGTAAAATGTTTAAGATTCTTCTCTGTTTTGTGGTCCATGAGCAGAAATAACAGCTGTGAAATACTGCTGTTCCCAGTCAATTCTGGTTTCTGATTTCAGAAAACAATGCTTTAAAGCATGGACAGTAAGTTCCTACAAGCAATGCAATAATGGATTTTTAAGGCTATATTCAATAAAATGAATGGAATGTTAATTAGAGACTACTGGCCCAGTGCATGGACCATAATGAGGTATCTTGCAGGATTTGTGAGATATTGGAGATGGAAAGAGGAAGAATTCTTTTATTCTTCGTATTATTACCATTTTACAACCTGGAGGTAAACATTCATAAAACTTTTTCTTTTCTTTTCTCCAGGATCTGTTGCTGCTGAAGTTCAAAAAACAGATGGGGAACAATATGCAAACTGAAAATCATCTACATATTTACTATTGGATCCACTGTTTCAGCACAGTGAAATACACAAATAGTGCAAAAGTCACAGGAAGGCTACATTATCTCTTGAGCATTTCAAACTTTTAAAATGCTATGGAAAATTATATTATGAGAATAAATGCCAAACTCCACACTTAGGTAATGTCCTTATTAGTACATATGATGCTTCCTCCTCCAAACTCACTTATGATTGGAAAATAATAAATAAAGTATGTCTGTTAAGTACATTTTCAAACTTTCCCCCAATACTTTAATATGTCAATTAAAACTGAAGTGTCTCATAGAATGTAATGTGGAGATGGTAAATCAAGAACTATTGCTAATGGAACTTTTATTCTGAAGCACTCAGAAGATAATACACTCTTTAAAATGAAGTTAATTTAAACATTTGCATGCATTTAAAAGGGCCAACTTGAGTAAGAGTATACACTGATCTATGTCCAAAGATTTTTTTTTTCTTATCCCAGAATGATCTGTGTCTAGTCATCAAAAAGGGAATACACAAACTAAATACTGCATGGCAATGGAAAATCCATATAGAAAGAACTTCAAGTGATATATTTTCAGAAAATGCTATGCAGATTTCCTGGTCAAGCAAATGTAGTATTTTCCATGTCCATCATTCCATGGAATTAAAGTCAGATGTTGGCTTCTGGAAAAAACATGTATATTACTAGTCCATAAAGGCCATGCTGAAATCCCCATTTATTTCCCAGTTATGACTATAAGAGACAGTGTTCTGTGCACGTAGTACTGGGTTCTTTCCCACTTCCACAGAAGAGAAGGCTACAGCAATCTACTGTATTTAGGTTAGAATTCTTTGGTAATTGGTAAACCAGCAACTATTCATTAAAATAGTTCTTGGAGAACCACTGACTACAGCTGATGGATATAATAGTCATACACTACGTACATTGTGTGTACATGGTGTATGAATCTTTTTTACACATAGTTGTAATTTCAATGTAGGAAAATCATTTGGAGTGAAGATGTCTTAAATCTGCTATTAAGTAGTGAAAAAGAACAGTTATGCCAAAGTGAAACCACTGTATGATGCGTCGACACACACCTAAATGATTCCAATCCCTGGTGGGTTTCAGTGATCAATTTAATCCAAAATGTTTCTGAGTTATGGTGACTGGAAGGTGAACCTATCATGGGGTTTTCTTGGGGTTTTCTTGGTAAGATTTGTTAAGTGGAGATTATCTATAGCCTTCCCCTGAGGCTGAGAGCATGTGGCTTGCCCAGGGCAAGCTTATTGCAGAGCATACCTACTTCTCAGGATGTATTTGCATTGGAGACAAAATTCACCATTTAGTACCTGATCTACCTACTTTAAACAAAAACCTCAAAAACCTCCAGAAACCATGGACTACATAAATCCTGTTGTTACTCCTCATAGACAGACCCATTAAATCAATGAACTTTTCAACATTGAAGTGTCAACATACCATTCACCAACTGAGTAAATAGACTTATTTGATTGAAACTAAGGAACAAGATTCTAGCCAATATGTTTAACTGAGAAAAGCAAAACATTTCAAAGGAAGATGGCATATGTCTTGCTACTTATTTAGCTCACAAGAAATATCCAGAGAATTGATCTTCAATGACAGGGAAGAACAACCACATAGCCACTCCTACTTTTTCAGTTTTAGGAGACTAATTCCAGTCAGCAGCCTAAGTTGACTGTGTGGTCATATATCAACCATGATGCATTTTTATCATCACTAGGGAATGAATTAACAGTAGTAGTTAAACAGTGTTCTACTGTTTCCTTCGCACTAATTCATTGGCAGATGTTTAGTACGAACCTTGTAGCTTCCTGCTCCAGACTTTCTATCAGTACTATTACTCCAATATTAAAATCTCTTTATTGGCTGCCGATCAGCTTCCAGGTGCAATACAAAGTGTTGGTCATTACCTTTAAAGCCCTACATGGCTTGGGCCCAAGTTACTTAAGGGAACGCCTCTCCCTACACAACCCGCCCCGCACTCTTAGAACATCAGGAAATAAATTATTGGAATATACGAAAATTAGACTAATTACAACTTCCCATAAAGCATTTACAGCCGCGGCCCCTAAACTAAACAACTTACTGGAAGAGGTCCATCTTATTACCACCTTAGAAGCCTTTAAGAAGGCACTTAAGATGGATCTCTTCCAACGGGCCTATCCACCTGACCTTTTATAGCCGATCTCAAAGAACACTCCCACTTCTGACTTTGATAGCATGGAAAACAGAAGGTGATTTGGTCATTTTAGTGATTGGTAGTAGTTTATGCGGCTTTGTGCATATGCTGAAAGCCGCACGGGGAAGAAGGGGCTGCACGTCCCATAGGGACTAATGGGGCGCATGCCCATGGTGCGTACATGCCGCCATGCCACTGCGTGCACAAGCCCCATTAATTTAAATGGGGCTCAAGCATACGCATAATTTGCTTTATGCAGAGGAGTCCGGAATGGATCCCCCACGTAAAGCAAGGGTGCACTGTACTGTATCTTGTATTTTATTGTTGATTTTATTCTCTGCCTCAATCTGCAGGGAGAGGCGGGAAATACAAATAAAATTTATTATTATCATTATTATAATATTTTGGGCATGTTCAGAATAAGTAAATAACATTAAATACTGCTATGTATATACTTGTGTGTATATGGACACATACTGATAGGACAACAATATTGCAAAGATGTAGGGGGTTTTGGCATGTAATTTATTTCTTCAAAAATACTTCTAATTTGTTTCAATTAGAACAGCAATAACTAATAACTATGCTTATTGAAAAAAGTTTTTTTTCCAATTTCTCTTCTCTCTCTGATTCTCATATGCTACACAAGATATTTGAAAATGGAGTGGGGGGGGGGGGGGGGAAACCAGTTAGAAAAATCAAGCTTTCTTAGATGTATTTCAGAAATAGATCAGCAGAAGGACCATTCTAAAAGGACAAGGGTGTGAAAGCATGTGGCTGCTAAGACCAATTGGCAAACTTGCCCCCTGACACTGTGCAAGTGGGGAAGTGTGTCCCACTCACACATAATGTTCCATGGACCTCAGCCAACAACTGCATCTTTTATAAACAAATTATTACATTATAATTGAGCAGTCCCTTGTATTAATCCTTCTATGCATAAAAAGAAGAAGCAACTCACAATGCTGCATTCTGAATACTTCACACTGTGCCATGCCCTATGAAAAGCTACAAGCTTATCCAAATCAGGGCATACAATTAATGTTTGCCACCCTACACACCATTAAGACAAGATGGTTTTGTGCTGACTCATTATTAAGCTTCATTTCAGGAAGTCTGGAATAACATCCTCCACTGTATTTCTCACAATGCAGAGGCTTTGTTCTAAAGCCTCCCTCCAGCGCTTTGCAGCTGACGTACTGTCTTTACCCCACAGTATGCCTTCTGTCAGCATAATGCTATGCTGAAAATGGGTCAGAGGGAATGAGGCACAGTTTTATTATCACTGCTTGTTCGTGATTAATCAAAGAAACCCATAGTCCTCCCATGCCCTTTTCACTTTATCTCTCTTGCTGTAATTCCTTTATAGTACCCTTAAGTTACATCCAAACTGACTATGAAATGCAGGTGTCTACAGAAGATTACTGTTGGTTTCCCCCAGCATTAAATCCTTTAAACATTTAGACATTGCTGATATAAATTAGGTGCTATCTAAGAGTACTGGGAAACATTTCAGCAATATATGTGAAATGTTTTCAGATTCACAAATCATATCAAAGCATCATATTTAGTCAAGATGCTCAGTTTGTAAACCATTCAACCAAAAATACCAGCTGAATGGTTACCCTAATGTTCTTTCACTATTCAAGGGCAGGATTACCCTTAAATATGGAGATAACATTATTTTGAAAGAACAAATAACTGAATGTTAGTACCTGAATCAGAGCACATGAAGAACTGAATTTTCAGTCTCCAGATGAAACCATAGTACATGAAAATCTATAATTGGGATTTTAAAGCCTATTTTTCTCTTAAATAATAACTAAATTAATATTAAATTATCTAGATATAATCATGTTAAGAGTTACTCTCTGTACCACATAAATATGTTTGCCAATACCATAGTTCAAACAGGATTTCCCATGAAAATAGGAATTTTTAAAAATTACCAGACACAGGCCAGTATTCATTGGTATCATTCTGCTAGTGCTAATGATGTTGTGGCTGTGAAGATGTAATTCTGGATTATGCACATGGGGGAAATTGAACACAGTTTCTAGTTTCACCATCAGTTGTGCAACTGATGATACAAGCGGTAGCATGCTTAGGAAACATAAAAACAAATGTGTTACTGCTTTTTATATTGGAAAAACCATGGAATTTGGCTAGCCCACTGTTTTCCTCTGCTAATGTTGCTTTGGATTTAGGCCATAGATATTTAAATACCATATGATGAAAATAAAGTTCTTATTCTGCTGCTTGTTTAACTATCAAATGGAACTTAATTCATATAATAAAGAGGTGCTCCTGTAATTCAAAAGGCAGATCATGGAAAAAAAGGGAGTAAAACTCTTTTGGATGCTTGCCTGAATGCACCAATTGTGGAAATGGCCTGGAGTTCCTTTGCACAGTTGAAGCTAGTGAGCCAGCTGCTTCAACTCCTTGAGATGCCTGATTTGGCCACAGTGACACATGCCTTAAACCTTATCAGCCAGATTCTGCTTTAACAGGTGTGGAAGCATCCTATAAAACCTTTGGATTTGTAGTTCCATGAACTACTAGAGCTCTCTGGCTGAGAATTCTAAGTGTCACTCCTTAAACTACAAGTCACAGTTGGAAGCACAATAGTTCAAGTGGAATAATAGCACTGTAGTTGTGAAGTGTGAAATACTGGAAAAACTGTTGTTGACAGAGGTGCTAGGCTTATATGATAGATTTTTGGCTACTGTAAATTTTAATCCCGAAAATATACAGGTTTGTTCGCCTATCTCTGTTGTTGTTCTGTGTCTTCAAGTGGTTTCTGACTTATGGTAACCTTATCATGGGGTTTTCTAGGGGTTGAAAGTGTGTGACTCACTGAAAGTCACCCAGCTGGTTTGCATGGCTGAGAGGGAAACTGAACACTGATCTCTAGAGTCCTAGTCCTATGCTCAAATGACTATACCTGAATTCACAAATACTTAACAGGATGCCAGCCTGTGTCTTCAATCTAATGTGTTCAAATATTTACACATATTTGTGTTTCAATTATGTTTTGGTTGGCTCTTGCTGTGTGCCATCTTGAGTCCCATTTTTTGGAAGAAAGGTTGGATACAAACCCATTGAATTACTGAATAAATAAATATAAATATCAGACATTGGACTTAATCCATCTGCTAGTCTCAGACAGAGAAGACTCACTGAATAAATGGGATTTACAGAAATTGACTTTGCATTGAGCAATTGATTTGACAGGTCAGCGTTAAACTAGGCTAGCAATTGGATTTAGGGCCTTATTTCTATGTATCAGTCATGAGCCTTTCACTGCTCTTTTCTACTTCATTTTTTGGTAGCAAACAGAATGAGACAAGGCCAAGGTAGACTGAAACAGAATGGAAAAATGTCCAAATGATGATTAAATTGTTCAGTTTTTATATTCTCATACACAGAAAACAACACTACACATGCCAAATCTGAAGTAAGTCTCCTTCTATCCAATGGAACTTACTCTGAGGTAAGTGTGTTTGTAAGTCTTATATTTAACCAAAATGTCTGTAAACTGATTTATTTATAATATGTATTGGTTGTTGCTGTATGCCTTTAAGTCATTTCTGACTTATGGCACCATAAGGTGAGGTTTTCCTGGCAGAATCTGTTCAGAGAGGGTTTTCTTTTGCTTTCTTCTGAGGCTGTGTGACTTGCCCCAGATCACCCAGAGGGTTCCCATGGACAAGCAGGGATTTGAACCCTGGCCTCCAGTGTCTCAGGCCAACACTCAAACCGCTGTACCATGCTGGCTCTTGAAATTTTCCATAATCTTTCAATTTAAAATTCTGAAGATGATACATAAAATAAAACACTATAAAACTATTTAATATAGCATATCTACACAAACAAACAGCAAGACAAAAGAAAACATACAAACATAAAACCAGATTCATAATTAAAATAATGAATAGCAGGTGTACTGTACTATGAAACTATCCTCACAGTACAGTACAGCACAGACATCTTCTCTTCATTTCATGACAAGTACATTGATTAAGAAAAAGGTTACACAATGTCACAATTATATATGCAAATTGGTGGAAGAAGGAAGAAAAGAAGGCTTTTCACCTTCAACATTAAGTAATGCTCTGTCATCACTAAAGAGCATGGTGGAAAAGCAATAATTAAATAATTTAAGCTAATAAAAACTGTATCGCTTCATCACTGACATAATGTTTTTTGATTGATGCATAATAGTAATATGTAAGGACTAGCTAGTTAAATGCAATCCATGATAAAATAAACAACTCCATGTGCAGAGACCGTAATTATGGGAACAAGGTCAAACTGGATACGCTAATTTGATTTATTTCTATTGCTATATTCCTTTGATGTGGTATTAATAGTGTGGCAGAAGTATGTCACAGTTCTTGATGCATTAGTGGTAAATGATGTGTTGAAATGCTTTAAAAATGCTACAGAGAAGTTCTTAAGATTTTGAAACTGATGCTAGTGTTTTGCTAAGCATGTCAGCATTTAGTCAATGAAACTGTCTGCATGCTTAAACCAAGGAATGTAAAGACTTGAAACCAGATTTACGGAGCTGCAATGTAAAATGGGATTTGAAGCAGACATGGCTCACTGCTGAGCAATTAAAATTGTCACTGAAACTGCAGGTCCCTGCATTGAAAACGCTTCATTATACACCACAATGTATTTTGTGATTGTCTTATCTTACCTTTGGTTGATTTCATTTTCACATTACAATACTTATTGTAATGTGACACACCTGTATCATGCATTACTGCTTTGTCTGTAGCCCAGTGTTAACAGATTCTTCCTGTTCTTCCATTCCTTGTGTGTGTTTATGTATTTATATGTGTATGTAAATAAACAATATACAATCATTCACACACAAGGATACACCCACCCACCCCACCCCACCCTATTCATAACATGTCCCATGATAACCTTTATCACAATTTGTTAGTGTTTTAAGGTGTCATATCACAATTACTGTTACACTTCAACTTGCAATAATTTTGTAAATAATAGCAGCCTTGCTCTGTGATCTGAGTGCATACTGGAAATCTCCTCTGTGAGAAATAAACAGGGCTTTGCAACAATAACCATATGCAACTCTTGACACTTCCCGTTAGCTTGGAAGGAAATTAATTATACTGGAAGCCATACATGGGAAATAATGACGTTACCTATTGGAAGAAGGGTAATGAGAGCATAATGATATTTTTGTCAAATAGTACTGTATAATGAATGGTATTATTATTGTTATTATTATTATCAGTAGTAGTAGTAGTATTACAAGAAAGTCCACTGGTGACTTGTAAAATGTTTTGGAGGTGATATTAAGGGCTATTTGGACTTTTTAAGTATTTTTTAAAATTAAAATAAATAAATAAAAATCATACTAGTAACATGTTACTCATATATTACTTTTAAAGGAAAGAGTATTGGGCCAACACATTATTCTAGACAAAGCAGAAAGAAAAAGAGTAAAAAAATAATAATCTTCTGAGCTCCAACACATTTCTCTTAGGTTACCACGTTAGGTACCTTGTTATCATGTTATCATGACATTGGTTTATAAATAGAATAATTTCTCTTGCTTTTGATTTGTTGGTTTAACATCACAATGAAACACAGTTGGATGCAAAATCATTGGTACTTACTAACTACATTAGCTTGTCCAGTGAAGATGGTATACTGCAACTCATAGGAGACCACACTGAATTCATCATCTGAGGTCCAGTGAACTGTGATTGTGTCATATGAAGCAGTACAAAGCTCTTCTCTAATAGTTGGAGGATTTGGTGGAGCTGTGGAAAAATGAAAAACAACTGTTAACATTTTGTTACATAGTTCCACCGCATTCACTTCATCCATTTATTGCAAACCATCTGCTTTCTATAGTCTTCCTTGTACAAATGTTGGTCTTTTTTTAATCAACAAAGATGGCATCTTCATGGGTACCTACCCAGCC
>NC_056524.1:90867608-91042482 GCF_019175285.1 Sceloporus undulatus | reverse complement strand
GTGTGTGTGTGTGTGTAAAGGGGCAGGGAGAGAAAGGAAGGGATGTAGTATCTTACCTGTGAGATAATCAAGGCATTCCAATAGTTTCTTCTCTCTGGTAAAATCCAGTGCAAAGGTATCAAAGGTGTCATTGAGATTAATTTCTGGAATAAGAACTTGAGAAGATGCAGTCGCCATTGCAACTCTGCAATGTAAGAAAGAGGACATAAATGGAGTTTTGACTGAATCCTGGGAATTAGTCTGAATGTGACAAACATTCTTGTACAGTGCTTGTAGTGAAACAAAGAGGGTGAATCAAGGTAGCCATGAGCAGTATCTCTTCTAAGTTTTAGAAAGTATGCACAAGGAAGAAAGAGCCTTTCATTCAAACAAGGGTTTGATTATTAACTCACTACAGAACGTAAATTAGAAAGGAATATGAATGATTGCATTTATGTTGCCTTAATATAATTTAAATATTACTAACTAATATTAGCATGATTGTCCAAAGGTATTCTCCAAGCTCCTGACCCTTTCTTTGTAAGGCATGCCTCAGCACTTTGGGTAGCTCTTTTAAAGTTCAGAATGAAACCCAGGGTGGATATATTGCCCCACTATCATGGGGGCATCCAACCAGCACTGGCTGCAAGTAGCAATTTAACTTTAGGGGTGACTGTGTAACAAATATATTTCTATTGTACAATATCATTGCTTCATTCCCAGCATCTGATACCTGAGGCAGTTGTCTCATTTTGCACAACGGCAGGCCAGCCTTGAAGACTAGAGACAATGATGTGACCAATCTCTCTCTCTCTCTCTGTTCGTGTCTTTGTCTATGTGTGGTCAACACAAGGTTTTTTTTTAATTCAACATTAAATGTAAATTTAAAATGTGAAAACTCCCAGCGTTTTGTTTCTCTAATCTCCTAAATACCATTCAAAAAAAGAAGAAAAGAAGTAACATTATTTTTATTTCTTGCAGAAAGGTCTTAACAGATGGGTTTTCTGAATTTTTCTCTAACACTGCTCTGCTAACTAGTACACATTTCCAGGTGTTGCTTCACACATCTGTTTCTGAAAAGGCATAGAGCACTTCTCCAGCTGATAACAGTCACACCATTTTAACTGTCCAATCTGTTGGGTGAAGCTGAAGCCATTAGGCATCATTAACTGGAGGGGGGGGGAGAAAACCTTTCCTTCTTTCTTTATTTTACAGTTTTTATTTATTTTTAGGCTAGCAGCAGCTTTGCAGAAAACCATGAAGCAACACAATTTTCAGCCTTTCAAAGACATGAGAAGCAAATGCCAGAATTGTAAGTGGATTCTCGTGTTTTGAGAATACCCAGGAAAGGATTCACATTCACTTAGGGACAGGTAAAAAAGCTTCCTGCAATACGTTCAGGAATACTCTAAGCTTCTCAATTTAGAAGTCGGTACACACTTTCAATCAATTGTACTTCCCTGCCTTTCATGACATCTAGTAGACAAAAGTTACAATTGCTTCCATGGTTGACTTTCCCAAAGCATAAGATATATTTCTCCACCTGAAATAGAATAATCAGGTTTGAAACTCACAGGTAGTTATTTCAGCCTGTGTTTATTATACTAAATGCTTGGCATATGTAATGTATTTCCATAAATTGTAATTTGTTTTGGCTTATGTTAATATGGGAAATTACAGTAGGGACTAATCAAAAGTATGTTAATAGTTTATTCCCCAACCGAAGAATCTTATTTTTGATAAGGCAGACATGCTTGTAGTTTTCAAAGAACCAACCTGGAAACCCACCTTAGATTTGTAGATGCTATTTAAGGTGCTGATTTGTCACACCTTGATATGGAAGTCATTGTCCGCTCATATAAACAATTCTCACAACCCTTCAGCCAGCATGGTTATGCTAGTAGAGGGATTCTACACAGGCCCAGCACTGCAAGTCTCTGGATACATTATGGATACTAGTCCCATCAGAAACAGAACGGTTGATTAGATAGCCCAACCCTACATGGATCTTCTGATCTGATGGCATTACCTTTCGGTTATGTTCTTAGCAGACTGCAAGAAACGTGCATGATCATTTTCCTTCAGCGATTGTTCAGCTTGTGAGATCAAAGAGGTGGAGCGTTCAATGCATTGTTTGCAATTAGCTATCTGCTGGGCCAGTTTTCTCAGTCTCACCACCTGGAAGTGTGCAATGGAGGAGGAGGAAGAACAGAAGCCTAAGAAAACATTTCAATCCATGAACTCAAAAACATGCTTCTATATTTCCACTTCTTCACTGCCATAGTGCAAACAAGGTGCTAATGTGAGCAGCTTAGCTGAGAAACAAGAATCCCGTTTACACCTGTTTCAGTCTGAGGTTATATTGTTCCAAATGAAAGCTTTATTCTCCACACTGGAGAGATCCAAAATAAGCACAGCTGGTAGATATTCCGATAGTGGAAATGTCACTTCCCATCAGTCTCTGCTTCTCAGTGAACAAAAGACTATTGTTTTCCCCCAAACTGATGTCTTCAAAGCAGCTTACAAGGTGTGTTACATTTTGTTGTAAACTTCTGGGCTTGTTTACAGAAAAAGTGGCCACAGAACAAAACCTGACTAAAAGGAGTAATTCACATTGACTGACAATAAAATAAATGTTTACTCTGAGAGACTCCCAATTCTTCCAGCTTTCTGTTGGAGTGAATTCAGTTACATAGAAACCCACATGATGTACATCTGTGATTAATTGATAAATGTGTAGAGTATAGTGCAATGCCAAGGCAGCCACTGTAATGGGAGATATTCTCAAATTAAAAGGCTAGCATTTTAAATCTCATTATTTAAAGTGAATATTAAGATGTTCCCTCTTTGGGTCCTAGACCAGAGAAAACTGCCCTCAATGAAATGTCATGAGCATCAGCATTGCAGCAAAACAGAAATGAAAGAGAAAAGGGAAGGAAGTCTAATAATTGTGTACCGAAGAAAGACATTAAGCTCTGATTACGTACTTTTTTTAAAAAAGCAGGAAATCAACAAGTAGACTGGCAGCAAGTTTGGAATTTACAGGAAAAATAACAGTGTGCAGTGTTGGCATTTATTAAGCAATAAACATGTATATCATAGCTCTGCTAGCAGATATTTAACTACGATATGAACCGCAGTTCCTGAGCTCAAGGCTATAACAGTCAGCAGTTAATATATTTCTTTTGAGCTGCCTTGGAAAGTTTTAAGTTTAAAAGTGGTTATATAAATAAAATTAAGAAAGTGAGAATTTCTGATCTAAATGAATAGTTAATACCAAACTAGCCCAAGTTTAGTTTTCTAGAATTCTAAAGGATTCTAGGGTATATCACTTAGGAAGACCATGAGACACAACCATTTATTTTACCTTATATTTATTTATTTATTTCCATTAAATGGTGTTATATGTCTAATTTGTTGTTCTTCCTCAATTCAATCCAAAATATTATAATCTACTACTACTGCTGCTGCAACTAGAGAGAGGGCTGCTTCATACCAGGGACTAATCAGCAGCTGAGATTTCTAGTTTTCAGCTAATACAGGTTTATAAAAGAAGCAGGTACCAGTGTAACTTTGTATAGTGTACTGAGAAATAAACCCAAATTGGGTCATACAGGGCTTAGTCACAGATAAGTGTGAATATTTTTTTTAGTTTTTTAGATTCGTTTTAGTTCCCCACTAGAAAGATTCTAACCTTAATTATAAATATGAATTTTTTTTAAAAAAATGTTTGAGTTTATTAACACTCTGAAGACACAGGCGGGTTACAGACCGCCATTTTGGACGTCCTCAGGACGTCCCAGTTTGAAAAAGGGGCGTCTCTTCTAGATGCTCCATACCCTGTTACGGACAGAGTCCGTAACAAATGGCGGCAGCCGTTCCACACGGCTGCTGCCATTTTGATGTAACGGACGCTCTGCGTCTGCACATTGCGCAGCAGAAGTCACGCCGCGAGTGCGCGCTTTGGCACTTGCAGCGTCTCTTCCGGGTCCTTCTTTGCAGTGCGGAGGAGTCGTTCGGTTTGGCTGCTGCGACTCCTCCGCGCTGCAACCGGCAGCGGCCTGAGACCGCCCCTTTTGGGTGGTCTGTAACGGGCCACAGTGACTATCTTTTTGTGTTATAAAGACATCACTCTTACTGCCTAGTATAATGAATCCCAGGTGCTATTGGCTGTATTTCAGAGGAAGCAATTGGCAAAACCACTCATGAATATTTCTTCCTCCTAAAAATCCTTGTATATGAAATTTGCTGGGTCACCATAACTTGACAGGTGACTTGAAGATATAGGGGTAAAGCAAAAAAAGCTGCAATTGGCTGGGGCAATGGTAACTGCATGCCATGCTCTCAAAATGGGTCTTCGTGGCAGTCCCAAACAAGCCTCTAGCAGGAGTGGTTTTTTGCCGCTCCTTTTTTTGGTGGCTTCTGGCTGCTTTGGGGGCATGCATCTTCTGCATGCCATGCCCCTGAAGTGGCCGGAAGCTGCTCCTTTTGGTTTGTCTGTTTTGGGTCATACACACACACATTACCAGGATAATGCCTTAGATCACACTTTAGTCTGAGAAAATGGAGGAACTGCATGAACTAAAACTGAGCATTCCTGCAGAATGGCAATGCTTTACTATGAAGTCAAATTGCACAGTTGGTGGAACGTGTGCTTAATTTGCTGGGGAAAAAATATGACACATTAGATTCTTTGGCAAATTTATTGGCTTTCTATGATCATGGACTGTCTCAAATTTGCTAATGCATTTTCTTCATAGTTCAATGTTATAAAGCACTGAAAGAATAACCTGTCAAATAAAAAATTAATGACTTCCCACTCCCTCTACTGCAAAAGGGAGAAGGCCTTTTTGACTCAATGAAAATTTGCCATGAACTTTGATGGAAGAATGACTTCCCATTGAAACCATGTAACCTAGGAGATTATACAGGTGGTTGTCATATGAGTTCCTGGTGTGAGCTGTATTTTGTTAATAGTCCAAAGAAGTTTAGGGCCTGTGAAGCAACAACTTGGGAAACTGTGGTCTTTAAACATATTCTAGTCAACCCTTGCCTACAGGCCCTTTTTATTTTAGGTTAATTTGAATATACTGACAGCTAAATGAACCATTTAACCTGCCCTTGACTTTATTTCTTGTCAAAGCTTTTCCCACACAGGGAGAGTTTATGTTTGACTTCTTCAAGCTAGTTTAGCAGTTAAAGATTGAATGGCTTGCACTAAAAAGAAACAAGAATCATGGTCAAACTGATTTCACAGTTAGCTAGGTAACCAATTTAAAGCTTGAATGAATATCTGAAATTTACTTCACACAACAGGCTGACATCAGAAGCAGCTGCACTACAGTTATTAAGAAATTGTATTTAACCTGAAACCTTTTTTACAATACAGTATTAAAATGTTTCATGGCACCCCTTAACACATGGCAGTTTTTAACTTCTTTCTTCACACACTTTCAGCATCTTTCCATGACTTCTCTCCCCCCCTTTTAAAGATCCATATCAAGAAAGCTACCTTGTATAAATATATTTAATAAATTATTCAACAAATTATTATCTATAGAATAAAATATTTATGCAGATTACTGTATTCAAGTTACTAATTCTTATGATACAGCCATGGGCATATTCCAGATCTTAGTTCACACAAAAAGCTTTGCAACAGACCATTATTATTATTGGGAGTTTTGGTAAATTGAAAATGCATGCAGGCTGCTACCCCCTTGAAAGTGTCATTTGTCTGTGTTTTTTTTTAAAGCACCATGTGACTAGAAAAATAAAAATAGCATATTATAGCAATAATATTGAGTGTAGTAAATTTTAAATCATGACTGAATGTTTTCTTAATGAATAGTGACGGCATGCAGTACTTCCCTTTCTTAAATGTAGCATCTTTCAAGGAGGTTTCAAGGACTTGTGGTGCATTTTATAGACCACTACAGCAAAAAGTCAGAGAATTTATGGAGCATAAACCATTTGCCAAGAATGGTTCATGTATATGAGGACTTCCAAGGCAAAATTCTTACCTTTCCTTCCTTGATTTTGGTCCCAATAATCTGACGTCTTTGCTGGATTATTTCAATAAGCAGGTCACATTCCTCCATCAGTTTTGTTTCTTGTCGTGATGCATTCACCTAAAAAAGCACACAAGATTTTGTCATCTGTCTCAGCATGTTCTGAATGCTTTAATTCATGCATTTCTCTTAGAAGATAAAGTTGTCCCCCCACCGCCAATGATAAAATAAGAACAAAATATCCAATAAAATAAGATGCTTACCTAGAGTAAATTCTCAATCCTCTTCTCTCCCCTGTATCCCCCCCCCCTGCATCTGCCTAAGGAGGCCCATCCAAACTCACAGAACAGATAGAGAGGCATGGGAGGCTTCAGGGGAAGGACAGTCCGCTCTGCCTATGGATGCTGCATCATTTAGAAGGCAGATACAACTGGATTTCACTCTATTATATCCTCAATAATGGTCACCATGTGAAATTCAGCACCATCTTCTTCTACCTGTTTGCTTTCTCTCCTTTCTCTACCTGCTATAATGCAGACACAGTTCATCCTATAAAGATATAGCACACTAATTCCCCAAGTATTGATCCTAATGTAGGCAATACAGCACACCACACGGAGGTAACAACAGACCTACATAAGAACCCAAGGAGGAATTGACATGTTCAGTGCACACACAATGCTAAAAGGCTGGGTATGTGTGTGAATGGAATATCCAAGAAGATGGTTTCGCTGTACAGAAGGTTAACATAACTCCCACTTGTATGTTCTAAGAGTTGCTTTATTAAAAAACAACAACAACCACACAGCAGTGTTGACGTGCCATACCTTCCACTAATTTCCATGACTTTGGTGTCTTAACAATGTATGCTATTACAGTATGTTCATACAAAATGCCTTGGGAAGGACCAACTGTCAATTAATAAAGGCTCCATAGGGCCCCCATGTGAAGATTTTAGCTCACATAATTTCTGTAGCTTTCTGTATCACAGCCTTCATAGACTGCTTGTTGTAACTTCTTTACTGCTTACAAAACAACAGTCCTTTGATGAGGTTGCTTTGGCTCCTCTTGCTATCAACTCCATGTCTTTCTCTCCCCCCCCCCCCCCCCGTTTATGTCAAATTTCCACTCCAGAACTGAGTTCCTATTCTGTCTCAGATCTCAAAATATCTTAGCCCCTGCACATCATCATCACTTCTCTTCCTGTCTTGTTCCAAACATTTTCTCCACCAAGCTATGATAACCTTTCACTTTCTTCAGAAGCTTATATTTTTGTCAGTATTCTGACACCTTTCCACTGAACAGCTAACAGTCCCATGTGATATCATAATAGCTGAGCTGTTGATGTGTGTGTGTGTGTGTGTGAGAGAGAGAGAGAGAGAGAGAGAGAGAGAGAGCATGTGTGTATGCTTTATTTTACTAAAGTATATGTTAAATGTCTTCACAGTTTTTTCAGATACTAATAGGAAATGGCATGCAACTATCTCATGCTAATTCATCCCAATAATTATGTCTGAAGAGGTGGAATTTTGTGTTATGTTTGCTGTTGCATGCATACTTTTAAGTTGTTTCCAAATTATGGCAGACACATCAGTTTGTTTTGGGTTTTTTGACAAAATTTGTTCAGAGAGTATGGTTTGCCATTGCCTCTTTTTGAGGCAGAAGAGGTGTGACTTGCCCCATGGATTTCCTTGGCTTAGTGGGTACCAGACTCCTCCTAGTCCAACACTCAAATCCCTATACCACACTGACTGAGGTTCAGGGTATATTTTATATATAATTGTTTGGATGTATATTTTACATTTCTACTAAAATAGTGGGCAAGGCAACCAATAATAAAATTGAGAGAAAGTACAGAATTATAATTAAATAATAAAAACATAATGATTCAAAATACATACTCTGGAAACATTTTGGTGACTTATCCTAGGGGTTGCATCAGGGTAAGTATTTTTTCACAAGAGTTACACAAGAGATACCCACAGTAGCTCCTTGAACAATACCATGCAATAACAGCTGATGACACCTGGTTGCAGCTCCTTCACCCAAATACAATTGGTCACTGACTAGCCACAAGGGTGCCAAGAAAATACAATCTTGGCTATAGAAAGAAACTGCTTGCAACTAAATTGTACCTGAGTACTCTTCTCAAGAAAATATGATCTTGAGTATACAGACCATATCCAGGGGTAGCCATATTGGCCATATATCAAAGTACAATAACATCCAACCCACAGAACAGTGATACCTTTAGTGGACCAACCAAAATGTACAAAATACAAGTTGCAAGCTTTCAAAGCGCCATTAGCAAGACAAAAAGAAATGCTCTTCTGTAGCTTCAAGAATGACAGAGGCAAATTGGATCTCAATGAGAACATCTCTTTTTGTCTTGCTAATGGAACTTAAATTTTATTTCTAGGAGTACCCACATGGCCAGAAGGAGAAGGGGCCTGCCTGCATGAATTTCCCTCCAGAACCATCTGAACTGAGAACAGCCATGTTTTGATAAAATGCAGGCTTGTGACTAACATTATCATAAGTTTTTTCTACTGTATGATTTTTACCACCTTTGCCTGATAAAGAAGCCAGAGGAGCTTTGAAGGTTTACAAAAGGTATTTTGTGTATTTTGGTTGTCCCATAAAGGCATCACGGTTTTGTGGATTTTGGATGTAACTGTGCTTTGAAGACAAAAAGTTAGTTCAGTTACTTTACAACTAAGGCAAGTTTCTTCAAAAACATAACTTTCAAAATCACTTCAGAAGAGCTACAAGGGATGAGATGATCTACTCAGTGCATCCTACCTAGCTGTTTTCTGGATGAAGATTAAGTGAATGCTGTTCTGAGCCTAATATGGAGGTGTCTAAAAGCAGAATGAATCTCAGCATAGACAGGATCTGAAGGACTGGACATAGTTCCTCTGTAACACAGGAGATTATCACATGGTCAAAAGTGACAGAAAAGTGATGGGAGAAAAGCAGGGTGCTCCCATCACTATCGCACAATTGGAGGATGAATATCACACGTGTTCTGCAATATCATGCTCATCCCGTCCTTCTCCTGACAATGAAATGGAATGGTCCTGTCACTTTTGTATTAATGGAAACTCCCATTAATACATAAGTAACAGGACCATTCCATTTCATTGACCATTATAGGGATATCTTAGAGGCTCCATAAGTTGGAAATGACTTGTAGGCACAGAACACAAGACAGCAACAGAAAGCCAATGTGGTTCAGTGTTGGGGCGACAGTGGAGTGCCCACGGAAAGGGTTCTGAGTGCCCTTCTGGCATGCACTGTGCTATCCCTTTCTCTCATTATCAATTTAGCAGTTAAATTATCTAAACTCCCTATTAAGAGCTTAGGAGCTGTGTAAAGATATCACTGATTACCACTATACTGGTATTAACTCCATTTACTTCAAGTCATCTTCTCTGCTTACCTTGACATAAATCTTTTAAAATTCAATTAGGTTTATGACTAAAGGCAAGGGAAGAAGACAAAAAACTGTGCATTGTTAATTTAAAAAACGCACAGTTGATGATGGTCCAAAGGATTTGTCCCTTTATATTTAAAAATCTTATTTAGAATAGAATTATCATTGGAAAGCCTGTTGATTATTACAATAGCAATGCATTTGATAAATCACAGTATGTACAATAATAATATATTACTGTATATTTCTTTACGTTTTGATTAGATTGGTTGTTTATTAGATTATAATACATTTTGTGTAACCATTGTTCTTTTCTGAGAGACAAATGTGATCTCAATGATTATGTATGGAGTGCATACTAAAAGTGCACCTGCACTATATAAATAATGCAGTTTGACACCAGTGTAACTGTCATGACTCCATCCAATAGAATCCTGGGATTTGTAGTTTTCTGAGGCACCAACATTTTTGGATAGAGAAGGCTAAAGACCCTCTAAAACTACAAATTCCACGAACCCATTGGATGGAGCGACAGCACTTACAGTGATGTCAAACTGCATTATTTCTACAGTGTAGATCCACCCTAAGACAGTTTAATGAGAATAAAATGTGCTGAGCCTTGCCCAATTCCATCACCACCTTTGTCTGACATGATCAGAAGCAATTTGGAAAAATTTGTTTAAGTGTTTACATACCGTAAACTCCCATTTGCTGTATCATCCAAACTTTACTAATGGTGGTTAATCTTGGCTACAGTTAATATCAATAAGCCAATTTCAAATCATAGTTTATGATGATGGCTTGTTTTTATTAATCAATGGATGTTATTAGCCCTAATATAGGGTGCAATGCTCAACTGTACTTAATTTAAAACAGAAGGGGTAGCTTACAGTCACCTTCATGTATCTGTGCCAGAACAAGGAATGGGAACTTCACATGCTCAAGACTTGCTACAGGCAGTGCTGTCCCAACACTGTTATACATAGCCACAGCTTGGATAATACAGGCTGACAGAGCTGAGCAGAACATTTACAATGTGTTCCAAACAGTTTTCGTTCATTTTGTTCTGACCCCTGCCAAAACTCCATATTGTGTTGAAACATTCCCAACTGGAAGCCATGGCCAGGATTCAATGGTATATATCATTGAGATTCTGCCACTTCTGCTAAAATTGGCATAGTCTCTCTGCTGTTGTTTGACCATATGTCTCCCAATTTGTCAGACTGCCTAGACCTGAGCCACATAACGCTTTATAGGTGGCCATGTTAGCTTTTGCTCCCAGTATTCAGCCTGGTTTTTTGTTGCTATTGTGTGCTTTTCAGTCATTTCTGACTTATGATGATCATATCATGGGATCTTCTTGTAAAGATTTATTTAGAGTGGGTTTGGCTTTGCCTTCCTCTGAGGTTGAGAGAGTGTGACTTATTCAGGTCACCCAGTGGGTTTCCATGGCTAAGCAGAGATTTGAACCCTGGTCTCTAGAAACATAGACAATGCTCAAACCACACAACCTGTTTGCTCTCAGTCAACCTAATGCCAATTATTACATTTGTTCATAGGTTTTGACATGTTCCCTGATAGTTTTGGATTTCTATTACTATGGTAAACAATTTCCTTCTTTCCCAGCTCTAATCCATACTTATTTCTAACACAGTATACACATAAAAGCAGTTTTATAAATCTCTGGTAATATCTTCTTTCAGTTATTTCTATCTTTTGTTTTACTCTGAAAAAATGGTCTTAAATTTTTCTGTTATTATTTTCTCAGGCATCTCTGCTGAAACAGCACAGTTACCCTTTTAAGGTTGTGCATTTTTCTGAAGGGAAAGTGATATATCAAACTATGCAATTTTGAGCCACACTAGACACAGTTCCAACTTTCTCTATACTGTAGTGCCATGAGTACAGTATGCCCCACACAATTGCCAAAACAAAATTCTATAGTTCTTATTCTATATTGCAAAGACCAGATAATACAAAAGGGATTATTCGACAGTATTTCCTGTCCAACTCGATCAATTTTCAGGATTATCATCAAAACCTTCCTGTTAGTAGCTTCCTCTTCTGCTTTTCAACTTCCAATTCCTAAATGTCAGTCTGTGAATTAAAAAGTAAAGGAGTTGGCACTGTGCCACATAATGAAAACACAGTATGCATTTTTATTGTAATGAGCAAAGTCTTCTTATGGTTTAATAAACGTCTACTGGGAAGCACCCTGCTAGCATTGTTCTAATTTTTGCTAAACCATGAACAAGAGATTTTCTAAGCCCATTTCATGGAAAACAGAAGAGAGACATACTTAGCTGTGAAATTTAAAAGAACTCTTTGTTGAAGCAGCTGAAATCCTTTTTAAAAAGTATTGGCATTTCCATTATTTGTAATGGAATCCTATTTTTCTAAACTTTTTCCATCTCTGTTTCACTCTCTTACATTCCACTTTTCTTTGGGGGATTTTTCATTTGGCTGAAAGACAAGAAAGGGACTGCCAGATACTTCTGAATGATACTAACACTCTGTGCTATGGTAATATTATCCTTCTGTGATGTACTGCCTATCTTAGCTATGCTTCCACAAGTGAAGGACAGCTTTATCAAGATGACCTGTCTTTCCTTGTTTTCATGGGTTTACACAATTGGGACATCAAATAAACAATCATTTTTGGCCTACAACTTGAGCACTGAGTCTAGCCTGAAGAAAGAAAGGGAATATATCATTGAGTTAAAGGAGCAGCAGCAACATTATAAGTAGAAAATAATTGGCACAGGATAGTTGGGTCAAAGAAATATATTAAATTGTTTTCTTACTCTGTAAAATCCAAGACTGATCCTCGATGAGACATTTGTATGAGTATTTTTTTAAAGTTAGAAAACACTGGCAGAAATAGAAGCATTTAAATCCTGTACAGGAAAACATGTTCCCTCCCATTCTTCTCCACTAATTGTTCCAGATTTCTTGACATCTGTGTTCTGATTACGTTGCTGTGCAACAGACTGAAACAACTTCATTCTATCGACTAAATAATATACGCTTTTCATAAAACTGTTATACATTTGAAAGTTAGCCCCCCCCCCCCCCCATGGCACACAGATAGGGCTCACTTAACAAAAAAGAGATAGTATTCAGTTTCCTAGCCTTCTTTTGGAAAACTGTAAGGACAACATCTACATTCACAACATTAACTATGGGCTGTGATCTATCTTAGGAAATTCTATGCATAGGGGGACGCGAGGGGACATGACTTCTCTTTAAACCTGGCCACCTGATTGAAAAGTGGAGGCATGGCTAATAAGAATTAAAACCAAGGAAAAAATTATGAAACTCCTGCATGTTATTAGAAATGCAAGAAAGCTGCAAACAGTAAACCCATTCTGAATGTCTGCTCCCAAATTATTGTCCTATCTACAAGCAGAGGAACCCACAGCAAAAGCAGTACTTGGTGGGTTGGAAATACAAATCAGTTACAAGATCCCTTTTAAAAGTTATCCTTAGAGACAAATTACATACATGTAGGGGGAACAGCGATGAGACTCATGAAGGATCTATGCCTGCAGGCTCCAATCCCAGGTATCCTCGTGTTTGTACAACATTTGAAAAGGACAACATACACACATACACTGTCTCTACTACCAAGGTATTCCATGCAATGGAGAAACTTGTTTCTGACTTTGTGGAGAGCCGAGGCACGTTCAGCAGTATAGATGTAGGTTCCCACTTTCAGGCACTGCTCCAGACTTACCAAACTCTGGGCACAGGGCCAGCAAGGGTCTCGCTCCCCCTCGCCAAGCATTCAGGGACTACACAAGAAGGAAACTATGTGAAAAGAGCTTTTGTTCCTTAGAACGTGCAGTTCTGCCCTAAGTGTTTCTATAAATCAGTATGGCCCCACTCGAATCTATGTGCTTGCCCCTCAGTCATGGATCTCAGCTTTAATGCTGAACTAAAGACTGACTCATACACTGTCCTAGTCAGCATATTGCCTCTATGTGAACTGAAGCACAGGATTGACTCTTGGATCATTAAGTATGCTCGGCTTGCACAGTCTGTCTGCTGCCCTTTCATGCAGACAAATTACATTTGGTGATATATGTGTGGAAGAACAATACTCCCTGATATTCTACATCAGGGGTGGGCCAGTCCTGGTTTTCTTAATGTTATTAGACTCCGAATCACATCAGCTCTGGCCAGCATAGGCAGGGTTCAAGGATGGGATTTTGGGCTGATGCGTTTGGGATTTAGGATCATGGAGAACTGAAGTCCCCATCATCTCTCATCACTAGTTGCGGTGGACAGGACTATCAGGAGCTATAGTCCCACAACATCTGGAGGTAGGCATATGTAAATCCAAGTGTAAGTTACTTGTTCTACTACTTACTGATTTAACAGGAGAAGAACATATCATCTGTTCCAAACAAAACTCTGTGTAAATCTAATGTTTGGACTCCTGGCTGTACTCTGGTCTGGTCTTATACAGTAATAGCTAAGCTCAGGTTAACTAAGATGCTAACCACATGAAGTTTTCATAGGCATAATTAAATGAAAGATTAGGAAGAATAGCCAGGCACAATGAACACTTAACAAGTTTAAACATATTAGGAGCCTGCCCAAGTTTTAAAATATGCAGTGGAGGCCTTTCTCTCAGTCCCAGGCATGTATGGTGAAGACAAGGAAAGAGCATTTTCAAATTTTAGAACTCCCTTCCCACAAGAGGATCAGTTAGCTCCATCCCTGTTATCATTGTACCACCAAGTAAAGACCTTTTCATTTAGCCATTCCTGTCTTGTTGCAGTACATCTAGCTTTTACTGGAAGATGCTGTGCCTGGTATTTCATTATATTTTAAGTGATTTTTAAAAACTGTTTTTAATTTGTGTTTTTAAAACAAAATTGTGGCTTGTCTTTTAACATTTGTATTTGCTGGTTTTTTAAGAAGTCACACTGCTTTTTCAATGGCTGTAAGCATATGTTTAAAAGAACCATTTTGGTTCTCCTGGACTTTTCAGCGACTTTTGATACCATTGATGATGGTATTCTTCTGGACCACCTCTCTGGGATGGGGCTTGGAGGTACTGTTCTACAGTGGCTCAGTTACTTCCGGGGGGGGGGGCGAACTCAGAAGGTGGTACTGGGGGACTCCTGTTCAAACCCCTGGCCATTGATCTGTGGGGGCCTTCAGGGTTCTGTATTGTCCCCTATGCTGTTTAACATATACATGAAACTGCTGGGAGAGGTTGTCCGGGCACTCAATTCTACTACTCCTTCCCAGCTCAGTCCAAGGAGGCTGTCTTGGTCCTAAACCAGTGTCTGTCTTCAGTAATGGACTGGATGAGAGCAAACAAGTTGAAACTTAATCCAGACAAGACAGAGGCGCTCCTGGTCAGTCGGCAGATCAGGGAATAGGGATCCAGCCTGTGTTAGATGGGGTCACACTCCCCCTTAAGACACAGGTTCACAGTTTGTGGGTACAGTGGACCTTTGCTTTACGTGGGGGATCCGTTCTGGACCCCCCCATGTAAGGCGAATTCCGCCTATGCTTGAGCCCCATTCATTTCAATGGGGCTCGTGCGTGCAGTGGCGCAGTGGCATAGCAGCGTGTGCCCCATTCATCTGAAAGGGATGCACTGCCCCGTGCGCTCCTCGCGGCTTGAGCGCATGTGCTCAAAGCTGCATATAGCACACCCACGTATAATGCGGGCACGCTGCACTTTTGGACTCAGCTTTGAACCAGAAGGCCCAGGTCTCTACTGTGACCAGGAGTACTTTCGCACATTTAAAACTTGTGCACCACCTGCACCCGTTCCTTGAGAAGTCATATCTGGCCACAGTGGTACATACCTTGATTACATCCCATCTGGACTACTGTAATAGGCTGTACATGGAGCTGCCTTTGAAAAGTGTCTGAAAAATTTAGCTAGTTCAAAGAGCTGCTGCCAGGCTGTTAACAGGGGCAGATTACAGAGACTATAAAACTCCCCTGTTGAAACAGCTTCATTGGCTGTCAGTTTGTTTCCGGGTACAATTTAAGGTGCTGGTTATTTTATTTATTTACTTGTTTATATCTCGCTCTTTCCCCAGGACTGGGACTCTTACCTATAGGGCTTACCTATAAAGCCCTACATAGCTCAGGTCCACACTATTTGACAGACCGTTTCTCTTGGTATGAACCAGCCCGGACTCTGAGATCCTCTGGAGAAGCCCTTATTTCTGTCCCACCACCATCACAAACACGGTTGGAGGGGACGCAAGAGAGGGCCTTCTTGGTGGCTGCCCCTAGACTCTGGAACTCCCTGCCCATGGAGATCAGAATGGCTCCCTCCTTGATGGCCTTCCGCCAGCAGGTGAAGACCTACCTGTTCACACAGGCGTTTAAGGAATTGCTGTAAGGACAGGCTGGGATGTTGGACCATTTTAAAAATCTGATACAGTTTTTTCTCTATATATAGTTTTATTGTTTTAAAATATATTTTATTCCTTTAATAACTATCTGTTTAATACTGTAATAATTTAATTCCTTTTTAATGTGCATTTTTAAAAATGTTTTTAATTGTACTGTTTTTAATGCTGTGAAGCCACTCTGAGTCCTAGTCCTGGGAAAAGAATGGGATACAAATAAATATAATAATAATAGTAACCACAACAACATGTGTTGGGAGAAAGGAAGTATATAAATAAATAAATAAATAAAATAGTTCAAATAACTTTAGGTGCTGAATGAGGCCTATTTAGCTGCTGTTTCTCTTCGCCCTAAGGTGGATGATGGCAAAACAAGCTTTTGGGCTTTTGTTATCTGCATATACATGTACTCTCCAACATTATACCAATGAAAACAAGGTCACATGTGGCCAAGCATCATCAGAGTGTGGTCAAGATTACAGAAGTTATTAATGGGGTGGAACACACAAGCTAGGAGAGATTGCAGCCCTTTATTTTGTCTCAGCCTACTATAAAGGGCAAAACTCCACCTTCTCATTTCTCTCCCACTGAGTTAACTGATTGCAAACTACTTTTGCACATTGAACTCAGTTTATATCAACTGAATTATGGAAGGTGGGAGGAACAGAATGAAACTGGAACATTTTAAAAGCAGATGAAAAAAAAATGGAACAGAGGATTAATCAGGACCATTCCTGCCAAAACAAGGCACTTTGAGAGTATGTATACATCTGTTCTTATCTATCCAAAAAATGTTATTCCAGTCTTCCTAATTCAGTTTCCTGATTTAGAGTATTTTGAGTGGTAATTCAAAAGGACCCCTCCTCATGAAAAGGAAAACATGAAAAGCAGATGTGAATTGTCATTCATTATAACAGCATATGTTTACAACATGCCTCAGATACTTTCTTCACACTGTGCACAATTTTACATATGTCTTTCACATCTCCTGTTACTTTACCCTTTTTCTAAGACAAATGATCCCAAGCAGTGAAACTTTGTCTTGTTGGGGAATTGTCTGAGAGCCTTGTTCATTCTTACTGCACCCTTTCCAGATCCAAACTATCATTTTCAGGGTGTCAATTTTATTACTTAATCTGAAACTCTAGCCTAGAATTCATAAACTGTGAAGCAGTAGACAAATATAGACACACTCTTCTGCTTAATCATACATATGCACTTTCCATTGTTAAACTGAATGCCAGTTAACAAACCAGGATAGTGAATCAGGATCTGATTCTGGTTTATTGGCCAAGGGCTAATTTCAGATTTAGTATTAACTAGATTAGACCTATTGAAAATACTGACATTTGTTAGTTAATGCTAACATAAATCCAGAAAATTCAGTTGCTCTGGTTGGGACATGGTAGATTACCACATGAAAGACTAGTTATGGAATTGAAGTGGAATTACAACCTATGATTCCTCTCCTTTTCGTACAATCTCATCACTCATCCATTGCTGATCTGTTGTTATACCATTATTATCATGCAATTTTGCATTGCTGGTATCTCTTGTTAATGTGAAATTGTGCAATAATAATGGTATAACAACCGATCAACTATGGATGAGTGAAAAGAAGAAGAATCATGGGGCGTAATTCCATTTCAGTTCCACCAGTAGAGCCCTGTGTGGTAATCTCCTAAATGTCGTAATTTGGTTCTCATTTGCTGAGTGACATTAAGTAAGAGTTACAGGGTTTGGTTGTAACCAGAAACACAAATCAGGATGTTCATGTCAAAGGCTGTGACGCTGTCAACTAATTGCTAATATAAGTCACCATGCTAATCTGGTACTGATAAAAATGGCATAAGAACATAGAAATGTTGCTTATACTGAGTGAGAGATTGGCCCATATAACCCAGTATTGCCAGTGATGACTGTTGCAGCTCTCCAGAGTTTCAGGAAGGATTCTAGCTCTGTTTGGAAATACCACATGTTTCTTAGTAGTCTTCATATAAGAACTAACCAGACCAGACCCTGTTTGGTTTCTGAATTTAGAATGACCAGGTATGTTCAGAGTAGTATGAGAGCATTAAAACATGCACTTCTTAAAACCAGATCTATACAAGTCAATGGAGTATTTTCATTTCATTTACAAATGACTGACATATTCTTTTTAAAAAATGAGTTTCAACATCACTTTAAAAATGGCCATAGATTTCTCTTCATATAGTAGCACTTAAACAGGGTGAGTTTAGCTTCCTTGTTGTGATTTTATGGCAAATGGTATTAAGTGATATATGAGCTATGCAGCTGTTGTTCTTTGGCAACAGAGAACTATCTGTAAAATTAAGATCAAAGTGAAATAACACATCTGCTTCCAGTATGTCAGCTGTATCTTTACAATGAAGGAACTGCTGGTTCTGAGATAAAATTAGAAAGGAAAGTTCCCTATATGTAGGTTGTAAACGAAAAAATAAACTAATGAGAAAAATCATCATAAAAAGAACAGTCTCTTTACAAATTAGAAAAAGCAAATGACTGTATCCTATCTCACTGCCAAGCATTTTAATGCCTTATTATTATTATTATTATTATTATTATTATTACTCAGCTTCCCACCCCATCCCCAAAATTGGGACTCATGGAAACTAACAAAAATTAAAACAAATACAATTAACAGCACTTAAATTAAAAACATACAAAAAGTTATTGTTAAAATCTCATTAAACTATCCATGGAATTAAAACTCTTTAAGACAAATCCACAAAAGACAGAAGGTCAGTAAAATGACATGATAAAAAGCTCTCACAGTCAATTCCAAAAAGGCTCTAAGAATAGAAAACATTCCAGTTGTCCATGAAAGAAGATGAAAGAAAGAGCCATCCTAGCCTCATTCAGGAGGAATTTTCAAAGCTTGGGAGCAGCCACTAAGAACGTCCTCATCTGTGTTCACATCAGACGTGCCTTTGAAAGTGGTGGGACTCAAAGAAAAGTATCTCCTGAAAATGTCAGAGCACAGGAAGGCTCATACAGTAAGACACTGTCCTTCAGATATCAGTGACACATATATCAAAATCCTAAAGCAGTACACTGAGGAGTATCTGCACTGCAGAAATAATGCAAAAGTTTATCCCATTAACAAATAAGCCGGTTTACCTCTTCTGGTTTGAATTCAGGATCCGGGATGCCCCCAAATGTTATCATACCTAAATTGCTGCCTATCTATCTGGGATGCTGCTGCCTGGATGCTCAGCCAGCCAATTTTTGAAGTCAGAAGCAACCCAACTTCGAAAAAGTGCTGGCTGAGTGAGCCTTCGACCTGGGATGCATCTGGGCGGTGGCATCCTGACTAGATAAACTGTAATTTCTCATTCTGTAATTTCTCATTCTGCCCAAACCAAAAAATCATGTGGATGAGTTTCAGCACAAGCCAGAATATTAAACCAGCTTCATGGTTTAATTATCTGACTTGTTCCAAAGATAATAACTATGGTGTCCTAGTCCTGGATAAGCCATAATTACCGTACACTTCCTTGTCTTCAGCTCCTCAAAAAGAAGACTGAAAAGACTGGGTGCAAACACAAAAGCCTTATTCATATATCAGATAATTAAGTCAATATACAAAAGTCCAAATGCAGTCATTTGATTGTATCTGAAGTTAACATTTTCAGTGATTGTTGAAGCATAACAAGCATGCCAAAAATATAAATTCATCACAATTCTTCATTTTGCTAACATTGCTTGTACTTAGCTAACCTACATTTTCAATGTGAAAACTGAAGCCTAAGAAGTTTGTGTCAGAAATGATTCAGACTTGAAAGTTCTATATCTTTTGCTCATTCCACTAGCACTTTTTTTTAAAAAAAAAAAGAAAATATGTGTGAGATTTTAAAAAAAAGAAAATATGTGTGAGATTCAGTGTCCATCAAACTTGCTTGTGCATTCATTATTAAAATGAAAAGCCAGATATCTTCTCTGAATTCAACAGATTTTTTTTCTGTCTGGAGTCTCCTAATTTCAGTACAGGTTATCATGCCATATTTCTTTTTTTAAGAAACAAGGCAATACAAATGTTAATAGAACTGAATTATAGTCAGAATTACAATTGTGATAGTGATCGCTCTGTGTTTAGAAACTATGAAGTTCATCACACGGGCCCTAAAATGTGCCCGTTGCATTCTAAAATGGGGGCGTGCACGGAATGGGATGCGGCTAAGAACTGGAGTTTACTGCACAAGGGAATGCTGCCGCTGTCGCAGGGCATTCCAATTGCATCCTACATCCGTTCCAGAGGGCACAATTTTTGAGAACGCTTTGGAACAGTTCTCAGAAATCGCGCCCTCTGGAACGGATGTAGGATGCGATTGGAATGCCTGGCGGCAGCGGCAACAATTCCTTCTGCAGTAAACTCCAGTTCTTAGCCCGATCCCGTTCCATTCGCACCCGTGTGTGCACCCATTTTGGAATACAACGGGACTGTTTTAGGGCTCATGCAATAAACATCTATGTGTCTCTTGATATACAAGATTTGGGAAATGTTAATTTTTGAAATACAATTCTCAGAATTCCTTAGCCAGCTCTCCTTTGCCTAGCTTTGACATACCCATAATACAAATTTGTAATGCGACCTGATGCCCTCTGATATTCAATCCCTAGAAAGCCCTGGCCATACCAATCTATTAGCTTTAGGACTTCTGTGCTACAAGGACTTTGGGCATATGTCATAAGGTACACATTTAATTCTTCTGAGGTCCGGGTGAAGATTTTGGGGCTGATTCATCATCTTTCACAAATTCCACTTCAGTTGTGGATTAAACCTTCATGGGGCATAGTTTAAAATAGTTCTGGGAAGAAAATCAGATCTTCCAAGTGATACTATTATTACTACATTCTGTCAGTTCATCAGCCTCCTCTTTCTTGCATGATCATTCCATAGTCTCTACCACATTTAATTCAAATGTCCCTTTTATATAATCAGTCTTTCATATTCAGTGTGTCTTTCAATTTTATTTTTCTTGAAATAAATTTGGCTTTTTTAAAAAAAAATCTTGACTATACTTAAAAGAACCTGCCTGCATTATCTTAACTATTGTAAAATGTAAGTGGATATCCATGAACATAGTGAAAGATAATATGCCATCAGAACCAGACAAGGAAGAAGTTGGGAGCAAACCTGTGTACTGCAGGGAAAATTCTTCAATGGGTTTGTCATGTGAAATGACCAACAAACAAACATTTTAACATAACTGTGTAGGCATTTTAATTTTGAAATATTCCTGCAATATTTGCTTGATGACTCTGTATTCATAATACTTCATTTCCTATGATATCTAGATTCAGTTATCACAGTTCCACACAGTAGTATTTTCAATAGTTTGAAAAGTCTACCTGTGGGTACAAACCATTAGAGATGGGACAGTGGTTTTATACTGGGATGATCCAGGTATCAAATATTCTAAATCTAGACCGGTACTCACCTCCACATGTTGGCAAGTTTGAATTAATTTAGCCAAAAGTGTTTCCAGTTCAGTATTTCTCTTGATAAGATTTGTGAGATTGCTTTCCAGATTTTGCTGTTTAAAAAAAAGAAGACAACATAGATGAGTGATTTTGTACTCTGCACCATTTACAGCTATAACCAAATACATAGATGAAAAAGCATCCTTTGAAGAAACTAGTGTACTAAATCGCTCTACAGTTTTTCTGCACTTCCTCACTATTTAATACAACAGACACAGAAATATGGTTTTAGCCATGAATATCCAAGTATTTAGCAATGGTGACAAAACTGTCAAGCAGAACTAGCTCACAAGTGGATGGAAACACCCCTTTGACTTTGGGTAATTCTGCTACTGAAATACACCAACTTCTTGTGTAGACATTTCTTGTGCAAACCTGTGACTAATAAATATGTGCAATGAGGAAATGCAGAGTACCATACCTCCCAACTGTCCCAATTTGGCAGGGGCAGTTCCAATTAATCCCTGTTATCACACCTTTTCTACTCCTTTTAAAAAGTCCCAGCTTATTGTTCCTTTTCCTCTGAATTCAACTGCTGAAAATTGTATTCAGTTAACTGAGGGAGAAGGGAGATTTATCTTCTTCATTAATAACCTTTGCCATCTTGACCACACTGATGTTGCTTGTCACATGTGTTGTGGTTTTCATTTGTGAAATGTTGGAAAATATGTTGTACAAACTTGAGGGGCCTGTTGATCACACTTTATGGGCCACAAGAGTGAAGTCTGGGTGTTCGATGTAGCTCAGTTTCTCCTGCCCTGGTTTAGATGGAGAAATAGTTTGGCTCTTCTTTCACTGTAAACATCAACAACCACTATGATATTTTTTGAGGTTAAGGCCTCTGTATTTTTTTAATCCGCTACTAAAAATGTAAAGTGTTTATTGTGTTCTTCTTCAAGAGCTCATTTGTGCTACTCTCTAGGAAAGTAATCAACTTTCTGCAACAAATCTTTCATTCTCCTAATCCTTTACTGCTGGTAGATCTGTTTATCTGCTGAGTACTGAAGATAATATAAATGGTTCTAGCAGGATTAAAAAACAAAATCATAGGGGGGGGGGGCAAGCAAATAAGCCCCTGACCATCTTCAATTTACACTTGTATTTATTAATAATTTATTTAACCTCAGAGATATACTGTATTATCTTATATCATGCAGGCAATACCATAATCTGCTATATTCTTTGGACAACCACTCTGGCATATATCCTGTCATACCTTACTCTGTCTGTCTGTGTACATACACATACACACACAAACACACACTGTGTGCATGTATTTCATGTCCTTAAAGCATCTACAATATGTCATCTGTTCATTCACTCCTCATTGTAGCTTTCCCCACACATTTGGTTATACCTGTAAATGGTTACAGACAAATATTTTTCACTCTGTGCCACTAACAGTCTGAAGGATAACCAGCATAGTACAGTGGTTTGAGTGAGCACTCTGGGAGATGAGGATTCAAATTGGGCAAGTCACAGAATCTGAAAAGGGGATGGCAAGCCCTCTTTAAACAAATCTTGCTGAAAAAACCCTGTGATAGCATTGCCTTGGGGTTACCATATGTCAGAAAAGATTTGGAAGGCACACAACAATAGACAGTTAGGGTGTTTTCAGTGGTGCCAGTTTACTTTTTAATGAAATAGTCTTATTGCTCAGATGAAGCAGCAGTGAAAGAAAGCTTAGCATAGAGTTTGGAAGTACTTAATTACAAATAACTAGTTACTTATTATTTCCTTTAAAAGTAATTAAGATGCAAGAACTATATTATAACTTTGAGAGGGATACTGTTGTGGTCTAACTGTGACTTTTTACTGTTACTGTTTTGTAGGTGCAGCCTTACTACATGGTGTAACAGGAAAGTCCTGCCTCCTGCTCTGTTGTGGGTACTGAGGCAATGATGAAGTGGACAGGAGGACAGTGTGGTTTTATAACACAGGCCTATGGGTTCTAGCTTTTCAGATTTTTCAAAAATAATTACAGTACCAGCAACTATTTTTCCCGCATTTGAGAAACACAAATGTAAAGTTACATTTAAAAACTGCTACTATAATTGTACAGTAGCTGACTGTGGATGTTGAGCTATAAATGCAACTAATTACTTCTAAAATTAAATCTCCCAAATTCTGAGTTAAATGTGGCAAAGACTCTAGCTATGAAGATTAGCTAGCTATGAAGACTGGCTATTGAAGAGTGTGCTTTGCATCACTTTATAGTCTTGGCGTTATGTATTACATGTATAGCTTTCTTCTAAGGAGCTCAAGCTGGGATATATGGTCTCATATGATTCATACAATACATCTATGAGATTAGCGATAGTGATTGGTTGTGTGAAGTTTATCTGATTGAGTCAACTTTTGAATCCAAGTCTCCTTGGTACTACAGTATTGTGACAAACAACTATTGCTCTACACCACTGGCTTTCAGTCTCTGCTACTATTTTGATTCACTTCAGTGGAAATCTCGTTTCTCCAAGGTGGGAGAAAATAATTATTTTCAATTCCAATTTATAAAACAATGGACTTTTATTCAATTCGGATTAATATGACTCCTAGATCCCCTCACTGAAATATTTCCGTTAAATGAAAGTACACAAAGCAGAAGATTGTTTTTAAAAAAATCTTAGTGAGAAAAAGGATGATACTTCTCTCTAATTCTTCTCCTGCTGAAAGGAACCTAGTGTCCTTTCAGCTCAGTCCTGAATTGCCTGTTATTTAATCTATGTTTCTTTCTTTAATGGAATTCCTTTCTCCCCAGTATCTAATTTCCTGGAAAACTTTTAAAAATAGGTTCCTTTATACCCTCCTAGCTCTTAGGCTAGTATTTATTCCTTTTGCTAGAACTAATTCAGTTTGGTTCTTCAAGTCTTTTAGATATACCACACTCTACATATTTTATTGCTCCCTTTTGTGGGCTGGAAGTTTTGGATTTCTTGACATCTTGCTCTAACAGCATCTGCACTGAAATGGAGCTTTGACTTCAAGATGCAGCATTCTGGATCAAGAGTTAAAGTGACAATCTAAGAAAAGTGTGTGTGCACAGTTTGTATAAAAGAGTGTGTAGTACAACAATGCAGAGTATACATTTTGAAAAAAGGAAATACATTTTTGTGCATGGTCTAGATTGTTTTGAGTTTGGTATCACAGCAGTTTCCAAAGGCAAACAAATATTTATAACACAGAGACAGAAAGAGAAAGAGAGAGAAAGTCCCCAAAATCACTTTTTAAAAAATTGTGACGCTGACTAACCTTTGGGTGACAAATCTGGAATAGGACATTATTCATCAAATTGTTTTTCTGGGAAGTACTAGTTTGCTTACTGTGTTAACAACTAGTATCCCACTACACTGATGAGGTATTAAATTGATATGTTGATCAAGACAGAATTAGGTTTTTAAATTATAGTACTAGTTGCATCTGTAACTGTACTATGCATCTGTAGAAGAAAATCAAAAGGGCAATGAAACATGCTCAGGAAAAGGTGAAAGAAAACAGACAAGTTTGCAGGTGTTTGCTAAAACTTACAAGGAGTAGGATTAATGTATTCCAGATCGCAACCAGTTTTAGTGGGTGGCATTATATAAATAAGGCCCTCTTTTACATTTCTCCAGTTTGCTGTTTTTAAGTGTAAAGTGAGGCAGATGTGAGTGAAAACAGTCTCTGAAGTAACTTGTTTTGCAAATATATAATCTTTAAGGGTTATAGCTTTCAACTGGGCTTACAAATGCAGGAAAAAGTAGTGCAGTTGGTGTCATGTAATCAGCATTTGGAAAATTATTTTCAAAAAGTAATTGCAGCATTTGAAAGTATTTGGAAGGTATGAATAATAATGTAATCGTAATTAAGTCTTCATTCCAATAAGAAAAAAATAGATAAATAACCACATTATATTGTGATTGCAATTTAACAATGGGCATTATTCTTTTAAAGAAGTAATTTTCTAAGTTGGGCCTCTGGCAGTAGGCATATAGGTTTTAGAGTCCTTGTATGCATCATGGCCAAACTTTAACAGCTGTTCAGTGGTACAGTGGTACCCCGGGTTACGAAATTAATTCGTTCCGCGGTTAATTTCGTAACCCGAAATACCTTCGTAAGCCGAATTCCCATAGGCGCTAATGGAAAAATAGCTCTCTGCTGCCCTCCGGTGGCGGAAAATAGCGCCGCGGTTTTTTCGTAACCCGAAGAAACCTTCGTAAGCCGAAGCAATAAATCCCTATGGGATTTTTTCGTATCCCGAAAAATTCGTAACCCGGCGCATTCGTATCCCGGGGTACCACTGTATAAAAAAAGTTAATTTGTATTAGTGGCTTTCATACTTTTTGCAATAGCTTGGCAGCTTCAGCCTGGGGAACGTAGGAAGCCTGAGAATGGCCTGGGGGAAGGAATTTTCTTCTATTATTAACTTGTTTACACATTTCCTATAGTTAATGGTGGAGGGGAGATGGGTCACACTTGCACACTTGGATTTTCTTTCTTGCTTCTGTACTATAGAGATTATCACAAGGGAAAGGAAAACGTCCTTCTCCTATCCTTAAATCATGTTAATGGTGTGATCAGGGGGAAGATTATCACACCCATGCACACTTATCCCGTGTTTTTTCCGTCCATAAAGAGTAATGGACCCATCATTTGGTATTAACGAGAGTTTCCACCAATACCAAATGACAGGTCCATTACTCTCTACAGACAGGAGAACAGGATAAGTGAGCATGTGTGTGATAATCTCCCCCCCCCCCTTCTCTATATAATCTTTGGAAGTCCATCTTCCATTGCCTTTTGGATTATCAACTAGAAATAGACTGATAGAATTAGTTGTTTAGTAGTGGCTATGAGGGGATGCTTGACCCCATCAGTAAAAGGGATAGAATGCTTCTCTACTGCATTCCATCTGCTACATCAGTGATTCCCAAACTCTTGCCTTCTAGGTGTTTTGGATTTCAGCTCCCAGAATCCCAGACCATTGGCCAAGATGACTGAGCCTTCTGGGAGCTGAAGTTTGAAACACTTGGAGGACCAGAGTTTGAAGCTTATCTCATAGCAGTAAAATGTGTCAGTGTTCAGCACCAAAATGACACTAAGCTCTTGATCTGACAGACCTACCCTCAACAACACCTGCAGAGCTACATTTCGTATCAGTTAAAGTTTCCAAACTATGTTCAAAGGGAGCTCCATATAGAGTGAATAACAGTAGTCCATGCTGGACTCATCTTTCCAGATCGGGGTGTACCAACCTAACTCAGTAAATAGTACATTTGAACACCATGGCCAACCCAGTTAGCACTGAGACAAGAAAATTCCAAAACTGCAGACTATTCCAGGCTATTTGTAAGGCGGGTTATACACCGCCATGAAAGTATGGAGTCAGTCCGTACTAGGGTTAGGAAGGTGCGGTGCTTCCGCACCCCCCTAACCCTAGTACGGACTGAGTCCGTACAAAATGGCGGCTCCCCTTCCACATGGGGGCCGCCATGACGACGTCACGACCGTGCCGCCTCTATATGGGGCGGCGCAGACATGATGTCATCGGTCCGTGCCAGGGCGCTTAGTGCGCCCTTTGCGCGGACCAGGAAGGAGCTCCGTTTTGGAGCTCCTTCCTGGTTTGCGGCGCCGCTTTGCGTTGCTGGGCGCAGCCTTCAGATGGCTGTGCCCAGTGAAGCAAGGGAGAAAGGGGCCAAGTGGCCCCTTTCTCCTCCTCCCCGCCGCTGCGGGGTGCGGGGAAGCAGCGTTTTGCCGCTTCCCCGCAGCCTGAAAAGCGGCGGATCGGGGCCTCAGCGGCTGCTGTTCTGGCAGCTGAGGCCCCGATACACCGGGGAAAGGGGCGGGTACAGCCAGCCCCAAATGGGCGGTCTGTAACCCGCCTAAATCTTTATCCAGAATAGTTGGGTTCCCTAACCACAGTATTTCAATCTTGCCTGGATTAAGGATTAGCTTGTTCATTCTTTTCCAGTGTGAAGGCACTTCCAGACTCCAGTTCAAGAGTTTAAATTATTTAAATGATATACCAGTTCTCATTATCTTATATGCGGGCCTACACATTTACTTGAATTGCAGCAAGAATGGATATTGTTGAGATGTACTACTAGTGATGGTTTTTATAAAGCTCAATAAAATGGCTAAATGCAGAAGAGGACTCCAGATTCTTAAACTGTGTATAAGAGGGAATTTCAGCAGACATAGTTTGATGTACAGTAGGATGTGGCAGTCCATATCTTGTGATTGCCATCTTCCAACATCCCTCACTATTCTCTGTGCTGTTGCAATCCAACAGCCTCAGGAGGATTAGAGCAGGGGTAGGCAACCTGCGGCCCGCGGGCCGGATGCGGCCCGGCGAGGCCTTGGGACCGGCCCCAGCCCGGTCCTGCCACCGATTGCCGCCGGGGCCTTTGGCCTCTCGCGTGCAGGGGCAAGGGGGCTATTGTCTATAGACGCCTCAGAAACATGCATTTATATTAACATTTTTTTAAAAAACAGCAATTTTTTTTTGCCTGTCCTCCACTTTTTTAAAAAAAGTGTCCACCATTTGAAATTGTTGTCCTACATTTGTCCCGGTTTATTTATTTATTTAATTTTCTTAAAAATTATTTATTTATTTATTTTTGGCTTCGGCCCCCCCCAGTTGTCTGAGGGACAGCAACCTGGCCCCCGGCTCAAAAAGGTTGCCTACCCCTGATATAAAGCAACCACAAACGCAGGGATAGATTTCAATGGCCAAAGAATCACTACAGTGGTACCTCGGGATACGAATTACCCAGGTTACGAAATTTTCGGGATACGAAAAAATGCAATAGAAAATAATTGCTCCGGGTTACGAATGTTTTTTCGGGTTACGAAAAAACTTCGGCGCTATTTTAAATGGAGCCGCGGCGGAGCCGCGGCTTTTTCCCCATTAGCGCCTATGGCATTTCGGCTTACGAAGGCTTTTCGGGTTACGAAAGCGGCCGCGGAACGAATTAATTTCGTAACCCGAGGCACCACTGTACTTCTTAAGACTTGCTGATTAGGTGAATAAAGACGAAAGGAAATTTGTCTTATCTTTCTCCATTAAATGCTTTTTTTGACTGCAACTTCCCTCAGTCCCAGAACATAAAAAACAAAGCAACTTCTCTTGCCCCTTGATTTTAGCAGAGTCAAAGAGAAATAAACAAATGTAATAGTTTTTTGTGGGTTTTCGGGCTACGAGGCCATGACCGAGAAGAGTTTATTCCCGACACTTCACCAGTAGCTGTAGCTGGCATCTTCAGAGGAGATCTGGACATGGCCTCATAGCCCGAAAAACCAATAAAAACTATGGAAAACCTTTGACGTCACTTTAAACAAATTTAATTCTGAATTCTCCTAGGGCTGTATTTCCTATTCATTGATCCCCTCAGAAACCTAACAGGCAGCTTTAGAATCCACACTCTAGTTAATTTATCCATAACAAGTACTATATATTAATTAATGTACAACTTGCCACATAACTATTGTAATGCAAATTAATGTATACATGACTCTGGAAGGAAACCAGAGTAGAAGGAAACATTGTAGAAAAGAAACCTACAAAAAAGATGATACAGATCAGTTGAAGAATCTTGTACATATCCCAGGAAGCCATAGAATGGAGCCATGACAGTTAAAGCAGTATCAAACTGCATTATTTTTGTGGTGCAGGTGCAACCTGAATTGCTTTTCAAGGCCCACCATGTGGCCTCCAGGCTAGTACCTGTCTTCTTGCTGCCTTGTACATTCCCCAGCAGCACATGGGAGCCATATAGTTATAATTTTCATAAAGGAAAGTGTGATGAAAGCCACGTGGTTATTCAGTCCTCACAATATTTTTTTTCAGAGTAGAGAGAAATAAAATAAATTGCTTTCCAAATGGGAAAAAATAATAGCTTGTGGTTTGATTGACCATTTCTTGTTTTCTAGATGAAAACCCAGAGGCTACCTATTGATCTACAGATGACTTCCCATCTCTCAGTCCATCTATCTATCTATCTATCTATCCATCCATCCATCCATCCATCCAATCATTTATCCATCTACAGTACATAAATGGAAGAAGAAGCCAATGGAAGAAGTCAGATGATTAATATAGTCAATTAATGGTTAATCTAATATCAATGTACATTGAAAAACTGTACAAAGGAAAACCTATTTCCAGAACCAAGAATCCAACACAGAGACACTACAATAAATTTGTCTTGAAATATGGAAAAAGGGTTTTGGCCACAGAAGTTCCACAGAGGCAAAAGATAAAATAAATGGAGTCCAGACTGTTCATAATGTTGATATGCTGCTACCAGTCAATGTTAGTTAAGTTACAACTAGTGCAACTCACCAAATGCAGGTTAAAGAACTATCTCACAGTGAATGCCCTATAGCAGTCTTACTAGCTGGAGCCTTCAAAATTAGTTGTGAAGGGCTTTACCTATAGAGAACCATAGCAATCAAGCTGAAATGAATGCCAATGAATGCCTAAGTGTGTGGAGATCTGAAAAGGGAGGAACTTCAGAAATTTTTTAAAAAGCACTCAAGAAGTCTCACTTATTTTTTTATGTCAAGGATTCAAGTCAACCTTATATTATTATTATTACCCCTTTCTCTCCAGATGTGGAAACTGGAATAGTCAAGACTGTTTGGATAAGGTGTTTCACAACAGAAATTTCACAAAAGCTGAATAAAGTAAAATCCATTTGTCACTGAACTTTTTTTTAGCTCTGAGCATTACTAAAGGAAAGTAGTATTTGCTAAAACAAGCAAGTAAAAGATTGTCAGGAGAGCCACAATTTACCCAGTGCTTTGGAAAGCCAGCATATAAAACCATCTGTCCATTTGACTTCATTTATCTTATGAGAATAAATGGGAGAAAATTTGCTCTCAGTCACTCTGCGCATAATATTAAAAATTTGTGGTTAAAACACACCAACTTGTCTTGGTCCCCTTGAGTTTTATATAGATCAAATAATATAATATAATATTGTGACAGGTATGAAAAACAGCCAAGAAAGCCTCAATAATAACTACCCTTGTGGATTCAGTAAGACAGCTGTGGATGTGCTCCAGTATATATCATTCTTTCTGTTTCCATTATTTATTTGTATTCGTACTTGTATGTTTTAGTGGTGCATTACAGTTATATTTACAATTAGAGGCCTAGTTTTGAGTGAATTACTTCCCCCAAAGCAATCATTTTTATCCTCAGGTGATTGATAATTTTTCACTTCCCTTGGAAATGGAACTTGCTGAATTTGTATTATCAGTAAGGATGTAAATGCTTTCGTATTTCATCTTCACAGTCAAGGATGAATAATTTCTGTGCAATTTTCACCCAGAATTCACATATCCTGTAGGGTTTCAGGAAATTATTCTAGGCAGAGATACATGTGGATTATATCCACAAAAATGATGGTGGTTTGGACATTTTAAAATGTTTTGAATAAAACGGAGCAATATTAAAAAAGCCACATGTGTTTCTGAAAACAGTGTGGAGGAGGTTTCATGAAAAATGTGGGCTTTGTACAAAAAAAACCCCCCAAACCCTTATTTTTTCACACACAGAATCCTATTTCCAGCAACATACGTTTTTGTGCAAAATTGGTGGGTTTTGTGGAAAAAACAGCAATTTTGTAAGGATCTCCCCAACTTTGTGTGTTTCTGGAAACAGATTTTTGTCCAGAAAATACATTCAAAAAGCCTATGTATACTTCTGTGCACAATCAATTTTCAAAAAACCTTTCAGATGCCTGACTACCAGGTAAAATTTGCACAGAATTCTTGCCTCTGTGTTATTTGTCCAAACCATATTGCCTGAGGTTTAGGAGAATCATTTTTTGTTGGGAAACACATAGTGAATATTCTTTCCATCACTAATTACTAGGAGAAATCTACTAAAGCACATTACTGGCAAGGTAAAAAGATCCCTCATAGGTGTATACCTTAGACTTTGTGTAAACCTCTACATGTGAATGGAGAGCACACAAACTAACATTAACACTGTGGGTGTCAGCATATGAGGGTTATGCTTGAACATCTGATGGTACAAAGCATAATATACACTGTTAAAGATAGAAATATTCTGCTGGCATTCTAAATCCTCTAAGAAACCTATGTATGCAGTGTGTGTATTTGTAGACTGATCCCACGCATGGATTCGCCCCCCTTTTTAAGTTTGTTTCATTGATGCATCATTTGTCTTTGTCTTTAAGTTAAGGGTCATATAAAGGTCAGTATAAACTGCAGGGGTAGAAGAACTGATGTGTCTAATCCATACTGTCCACTCCACTGTCTTATGTATCTGTAGGATTTCTGAAAGTGCAGTCTGGCATGATTTTGCAGATCACAGGACATTGGATTTTCTAAGTTGCTTGGTTCATCCCTTCAGAAGAAGGCACTATGTAAGCAAATAGAATTTATTGTGCTCCATGTCTGTACGCAGGTTCAAACCAGCATATGGCTTGCTCCCTCTTCACATATTTACTGAACACGTGGGGTCAAACTAGATAATATGTTTGTTGAAGATGTGCTCTCCTATGTACTCACCTTTGTCAGAGCATATGATTTCCCCTATTTATTCATTTTGTATTTAGTGCGCTTTGTATAAGGCATTTGATCTGATTGATCACTTTAATGTAAATATAGATTTACTTTGCAAATCTGATTGCTGACACATGTGTAATTGCGAAAACCATGCTGTGGGAGTTAAAAAAAACAGATTAACCACAGGGAATGTGACTAGGACAACATTTTAATCATATACCAGTATTTTCCATTTGTAATGACTTTCAAAGGACAGAGATCGATCTACACGATAGAACTAGGAAAGCAATAACAAATCCAATAAACCCACAAATCCAATATACCCATTTCAATCAAAGGTGATGATCTGGTGTCTGCATCATTATTTATTATTATTATTATTATTATTATTATTAATATTATTATTTAAAAAGCCAAGTTTTTATCCAAAAGCACATATTTGGTTGAAAGACAATGAAGCAGAAAAAAATAATTTCTTTTAATTTTGATGTGATTTTTGGATTATCTTTGTAGAAAAGCAAGCATCATACCAAGAATATTACTCAGATATTATTCCCCTTTGTCTTATCAACAATGGATATCGATTGAAAGCATAATATTTTCCCCTGATGATATTTCAGTTATATTATTTGCATTACATCCTGTACATATCCAACTATAACATCAAACAGTTCACACATCTAGTTTGTATTTCAGTTTATTATTGGTAGTTACCTGTACACAAGTAATATGCCTCAAGTCGATAACATGAAAGAAATAAGAGGTTATGATGGTCTTATCAATTGTCACAAAGATGCATTGTGTTGAGATGCCTACAACTCGACAACTGTACAGGCAATATCTGGTTTAGTTATGTAAGATTACAATCAGATCTAGATTTTTAATAGCCTCTCACAGTACTATTTTTAAGGCTGTATGCCTGTAGTAACAGTGTTCTGTGCAGGTTACAGTACTACCGGAATCATCTTCGAACACCCCCCCCCCCATAGTTGGTTAGGAATAGGCATTCTTGTCAAGGGAAAATCTTTACCTTTAATCTATATGCTTGTACTAAGTAGGCATCATGTTTGTAGTCAAGACACTGTTTTATTGGGATGAGAGACTTTGTAGTTACCACTGTCTTATGTGTCTTTTATGATGCTGAATTTGTTGTTCAGTACCCAGTTTCCCTTTTAACAAATCACTGTTTAAATAGCCTGGATAGTTTACTTGATCTTTTACCATAAAATCCTGTCAGACATCTCAGTGACTGGGAAACATTCCTCACTGGGATACATAATAATTTTGGGTGGCAAGTGGTGTTTTTGCACAAAGAGCTTGAATGTACAATTGCCAAAAACCATAGTAATGAATAAGGGAGCTGTAGCTGTGCATCCTAAAATAAGACTGGGTCACTCCAATTAACAAGGGGCATGTCTCCTAAATCAAGTCATAGAGTTGAGTTTGGTCTACTGCTTTCTCTTTGTATGAGACACTGTCTGCTACAGCAGTCTTACAAAAACCCAAACCATTTGTCCTTAGCATAAATGTTTATTTAGTTCTCCCCAAAAGAAAAAGAAAGTTATCTCTAGGTATTTTATAGGTCCTCCAGCATAGCTCTATGATCAACTTAGACCATATAGACAACACACAATCATGCTGGAGCATCTACAAATGCTGGCCTCAGAGGAAGAAAAGAAGAGGCAGTCATAGTTCCACCATGCCTATCCCTGAAGCACATGGAGGACCCTCCCGCCTTTCCAACTGCCATCACCCTGACTTTGGAGGGAGAAAAGAACTGGCAGTATCTGCTGGACAAGATCCCCTTCCCCACTGCCCTAAGGAAAAAATTATTTATGTCATGTCTTTTTTAGATTGTAAGAATGAGGGCAGGGAACTATCTAATTAACAATTCATAAGCCGCTCTGACAGCCTTTGTGGAAAATGAGCAGAATATAAATACTCTCAATCAATCAACCAATAGTCAAATGTGTTAATTTTCAGATTGGTCATTATAATCACCAGCCTCCTCCTCCTCCTCGAATAGATGTTCACCATTCTCTCTACTTAAGTACTGGCAATCATAATTGAGGAATTTGCACATGTCCTTATGAGCCTATTTTTCATGGCCACACATTTTGGCAAGCTCTCACCTTTTGGCAAATGGCAGACTAGTAGATAGAACATGACCTGAGCTGCTGGCAGATCCTCCATCCAGTGTAGAGCTAGCTTCTCAGTTCCATCCCTGACTTCTAACATCCAGTCCCTGCCAAAGGCATTTTTAGGTCCTGTTCTAAAGAAGTATCATCATTAATCATGATCATCATCTTTATTTTTATCCCACCTTTCCCCAAGAGTGGGGACTCAAGGCAACTTACACATTAAATTACAGTTAAAACATACAAAAAGCTGTTTACAAAATGTAATGTGGACAGTATCATTAGTTTCCACTTCTAGGAAATGTGCAGATTTCCCCTGTAATACTAGATGATTCTTTGAAAGCAACATATTATACTGGCAGCTGCAATATTATGACATATGACACCCAGGTACAGTACTTCTCATCAGCATTAGCAGCTGATGAAACAATTATCAGACGAGCTCTTAAAGAGGTACTATTCCAGTGTGACTCCTCTAGCTGCCTCCTGTTGCATGCTGGGATTGGCAGTTTTAAGGAGGGGTATTTAGAATTCTCAGGCAGAGAAGTTCAGCTCCTTAAAACTGCCAATCCCAGCATGCAACAGGAGGCTGCTAGAGGAGTCACACTGGAATAGTAGCTCTTTAAGAGCATAGTGTGATAAACATCAATGTCAACACTCAAGCTGTTTCCTAAAGAAAGACTTTTGCAAATGCCTTCATTCTTTCAATCTTCTTTTGAACTCTGACACTGAAGATCAAGGACCAAAGCTACATTTGTTCACTTTCCAGCCATTAATGAATGTTTCCATGCTCTAGTTCTTGAACAAAATACGTAAAAACTTTGATTTATAACAGATTGTCATAATCAGGAAATATCTAAGAAAACAGGCAGGTCTGAAAATCATGTCTGTGCCCCTGCTATTTGCTATGAATGCTATGAATATAAATAGCTTCTTTATCACAAATATCTTTTCACAGACACTGTTTTCTTATTCTTAATCAGTATTAGTATTTTATTCTGCTCCAAAGGCAAACCAGTTCTCACAGTGGCTTATATACCTTGTTTGTTTAAAAACAAAACAAAACTTTCCCATAGGTTTACTATCTAAAAAGATCTAATATAAAAAGAAAAGAAGATGGAAAGAAAAGAGGAAAACATTATTTAAAAGTTATTTTAGTTTGTAAAACATAGTTTGACATAAAACATGTCATCCCAAATCACTGAAGCTTTGAGTCCTACAAAAATAATTTGCAGATAATAAATAATATGCTTTCATCTTTAAAAAATGAAGTGTTTTATCAAAATAATAATAAAAAGCACTTAGCATTTGTATTTACTTTACAGTTTTAAAAATAGTTAATACATGAGCACTCATACATTATCACAGAGAAAATATTAGCTTTCCTAAAAAGAAGTAGAGCATTCATGGCTGGACAATATTTGACTATGGAATGTTGAAATCACATTTCACTCTAAGTACAAAATTCCCCAAACTTGGTCAAGTATTATTAACATCATTCCCATCATCTTCAGCTAGCATTGCCCATGGAGTTGTACTGTGGATATGGAGGGCTGACAATATTGTGTCATTATCTGACTGAAACTGTCCCATCCCTATCCACTTCAATGCAAGTATTGCAAAATGTATATGTTCCATTACTTCACCTTCAGACTTTTTCACCTCTGTGCAGGTCAGTAGCTGAATGTGTCACACTGAGGTTGATGCATCAATGTGATTTTCAGTATCTCTGCTAGACCTTGAGATATCCTTTGAAATCAGGAAGTAAAACCGGACAGTTCCAGGTGAAAGATTTATTTACAGAGGATAAGGAGGTGCTATTTACAAATGCAGAACAGAGTTCCGGGATGGAAGCAAACACTCTGACTTCCTCTTTGGCAGCTCAGCAACACAGAGCTAAACTAGAACTCTCACTGATACTCACAAACACCAACTGCACTCACTCTCCCCTACTCCACAACTATAACCTACAATCCTCAATGACCCACATTTGTTTACATTACATTCAGCCTTATATACACTTGGCTGATGCAACCTTCCAATAAATACGTGGCATTAGACATTATATCATTCATACAGAGCTACAGGTGTAGTGTGCAATACACAAGTAAGTGTCTGGCCACTTCAAGGACATTTATCACCAGATGTCCTTGTCTTTCATACTATCCACACACATATCATGACTGTGCAGTTCTGCAGATCTAATTTCACATCATATTATGGTGATAGAATGTCCTTTCAGCTTGAGTCCAGTTGTGTCATTAGACACAGTACTATTCCTACTTGTTCTCTGCTGTTCGTAGTAGCCTATTGAGCACCTTCCCACCTGGAAGTCTAATCTTCCAGCACTATCTCTTGCTTCATTTTTAGATTGTTTCATTATATAGTTTTCATTATTATTTTATTAGAAATCTCTGCTTTTGAAGTATCTTGAGCTTATGCAAATTTTCTTTATAAGTTGATGAGTACTAAACTGTGTATGTGTTTGTGCACGTGTGTGCTGACACCACCACCCCCAATCTCATTCCTGAAGCCTCAAGCCTCAAATCTATAATTTACCATGTTGGTCTACTATTTCATTCTGAGTCACAGTCTGAATTTACTTTTAATTAAATTAGAAGATAAAGATAACAGAAAGTGACCCTCCCCCAAAACAAACTTAATTTGAGGTATATATCTTGAGTATTGGTCTGAGTGTAACCATCTGTCCAATTATTTCCCTGTGACAAACATGAGTAAGCCCTACTGATTTCAAATTAAATTTAAATGATGCCAATTTGCATACTTTGCAGTACATATTAGATACAACAACAAATGTCAGTTTAATATGACTTGGGAAAGCATATACCAAACATAGTGCCATAGGATTATGCTGAATCTAGGCTGTGTTAACAATTTTGTGCTGGCCAGTTCACATATCCTGCCTTTGCCTCAGATGCTGCTGCCGAATAACCACAGGAGACCGTGCTGGAGGAAAGGCCACAACTTTATTGAGCAAACCATTGGTAGGGTTGGCACAAAGCATGAGGTCAGGATCTGCGAAATCAAACAACCCCACGTTTGTCTGATTAACCACAACCTGGCACCCACCAGGCATTGGGATGACCTAGGGGCTAAGGACCGCATCTCTGCCATGCGTTCACATATTTGCTAAGCCCCTAGTCACCGGGAGGCGCTCTTGCGTTATGGCCCCCGCAATGGCCATACGCCTGCGCTATTCGCCCCCGGGTCCCGACTGACTCCCAAACCAGAGCTCCGTAGCCCTGGTACCACACCGTGCAGATCCTGGCCTATGCTGCCGCCCCAAAGTTGTGACAAAAAACCCAAACCCAAGCGGTGGGTGGGTGGGAGAAGGCTCAGCTCCTCCTCCCTTCCTGCTTGGCTCCTAACCATCTGGAGCCAAGCGCCGACTGAGGGCCGGGGATGGCAGCACGGCCTATATAGGCCTAAGCCCCGCCCTCAGTACCACCTGACCAGGAGACTCCTCCTCCAGGCCCGCAGAACCAATCATCTGCCCTGGAGGACCGGAACTCCCGGTCACCGAGCCCAGCTCCCAGAGCGTCGCGGGGCGGAAGGGGCTCCCCTTCACCCCGCACACCAATAGGGAGCTGGGGCAAGCCCCAGAGCACTCTGGGGCTTGTAGCCGTTCGCTGCGTCTAGCGGCAAAGCGGTCAGCCCGCCGAGTCGGGCAACCGCTTTAAACCATTATATTCCAGTCCAGACTGGTGTTTAATATGTAATTTGTGTCTAGCAACATGTTTCTATTAAAGTTCCATCACAGGCTTAAACCTGTTTGCTTGACAGAGCACTCTGCTTGACAAATGTTCTGAACATCTCCTATGAGGCTGCAAAAGGCAGTTAAAGCTTGTGATACATGTTCCACATGACATCTTTGCCAATCCAATATCTAAGACATTCCAGAACAGAGGAATGAGAAAGAACAGCTCATCAAGAAGAAGATAATGAAATGTTCACATTTGGTCAAAAATTGTGGATACAACTGTAACTTTTCAGTAATGAAAAAGGAAATTTGTTCTGTTCATCTCCCCATAGCAATAAAACCTGAATGAATGAAAACAGATTCAAGGTTTAACTGAAAGTTTATGCAAACTAGCCTATATATGCAAAAATATTCAAATCTCTCTTTTCTTAATGGCAGGAAGAAGTTTCAACAGGAGAAAAAGAGGAGGAGCAGAGGAGAAGACTGGAAGTCTAATTAAACCCAGTTTCTTTAGGTTAGTGATTGTGCTGAGTTTGATGCAGAACAAAGGGCCAAAGCGATTGATGTCAACCAGAACTACAGGTTGATCCTCCATTATCCAAAATGGTTAGGATCAGAAGAGTTTTAGATTTGAGTTGTTTTCCCCACACTTTGGAATATTTGCATATACATAATAAGATATCATGGAGATGAGACCCAAGACTAAACATGAAATTCATTTATGTTTGGTATACACCTTAAAAACATAGCCGGAAAGTAATTTTATACATAATAGTTTAATAATTTGGGGGCTGTACAAACAGCCCCAAAGGGGCGGCAACCAGCTGCCCCTTCTTCAGCCAGATTGGGGCTGCAGCAACCTCATGGTGTGGCCCCAATCCGGCCTTTCCAGGGTGCGAAAAGGAAATGCAACAAGCAGCTCCTTTTTGTGCCCTGGAAAGGGTGCCATAGCCAGGTGGCCATGGCTATATGGCGCTCCTTCAGTGCTGCAACATATAGACATAGGGGCGGAGGAGAGTCATGATGCTGCACGCTGTGTGGAGTGGCATGCAGTATCATGGCACCCTAGGGGGGCAGAGTCATGTGGATGTGATGCCCTGATTCTGCCTCAAGGCCCACCTTTCAGGTTGGTCTGAACAGGGCCTTTGTGCATGAAACAAAGTTTGTATATGCTGAACCATCAGAAAGCAAAGGTGTCACTATCTCAGCCACCCAGATGGTCAACTTTGAATTTTGGAATTCCAGGTAAGAGAAAACCTGTATATTATGAGTTCAGTTGCCAGGCATATTTAGGGAACCAAAACATCTGCTCCATACCTGTGTGATATGAGATGCCTCAACTCCCTTCTTTGCTGTGTGACTAAAGACAGAGTGTGCCATCCACACTGAAAGAGACAGAACCATCCACTCCCCAAACATTTGGCATGCAGAAATGGTTGCTACAACCCTCCCTCACATCACCCTTTTGAAAACCTGACAACCCTAGATAGGAGTCAAGTTTCTATGTTAGATTTTTACAAGTCTGTGCTCCTTGTAGGTATGTTGGAATGCACTGCTTGTGATACCTAGCCAGCATGTTGGTGGGGATGATGGAATTTGTAACCCACTTAGAGGAGGCACCAGGTTTGGGAAAGGCTGTTCTGCATGGTGAGACTACAGTGTATCAGTCACATTATACACTATACTTTGTTCCAGAATAGGATAGAAGAAGAACCTAAGGGAAACTGGGAAACAAGATAACTTTTCATAAACTCAGTGACCAATACACTCGTCCCCCGGGTTACGAAATTAATTCGTTCCGCCGCCATTTTCGTAACCCGGAAGTCTTTCGCAAGCCGAATTGCCATAGGCGCTAATGGGGAAAAGCCGCGATTCCGTGCAAAATGGCGCCGAAAAGCACCAAAACTTTTTTCGCAAGCCGGAAAAACCTTCGTAACCCGGAATTATTTTGTATTTTTTTTTTCGTAACCCGGAAATTTCGTAACGCGGCGCATTCGTATCCCGGGGTAAGAGTGTATTATATTGAACCACTGAACACTGACACAGTGGTGACTGCCTTGGTTCTGCAGTTAGCTTGAGCTTGAGGCAAAGAGAAACCTTGACTGCAAAGCCTGCATATATAGTATTTAATTTGTTTTACATAATTATGTGTTAAATTAGTTGTACTCTACAGAGAATAATAATCATGCCACTACAAAGCGAAAGGACATGGTAATGTGAACTGGTGTTTATGTGCCTTTCAAACAACTTTCTGTGCACATACATTGCTAATTATCTGAACACTCAACTTCTAAAGTGAGTCACTAGTTTCTATACAAAATATAAAGGTCATTCTGCACAGTGGTTTGGCAGAATTAAACTAAGGAGTCCCCTGATCCCTGGGCAAAGTGAAGTGACCTCTTTCTGCTTCACTCAATCTAACATGATAATTATGAATTATATGCACTCCCAGCTGTTCTACACATGCTAAAGATAATGTTGTGCAAGTGAGCTTCTTTAAATTTGTGTACAGTCTATTTGATCCAGGCATATATTGAAATGTACTCACTTTTTATTATTACAAATGTATCAGGACAAAGCCTTAACTCAAAGCAGGTATTACATCAGCCTAGAGCCAGCGTGGTGTAGGACACTGGGAGACCAGAGTTCAAATTGTGGCTAAGCCATGGAAACCAACTGGGTGACCTTGGGCAAGTCACATGCTCTGAGCCTCAGGGGATGGCAATGGCAAACCCCCTCTGAAGAAACTTGACAAGAAAACCCCATTATGGGTTCACCTTAGGGTTGCCATAAGTTGGAAATGACTTGACACAACAACAATAATTACATCAGGCTACTAGACAAATGTAGGCCTTTGGCCATGCTTCAGCAAGGTGATTTTAAAAAATCCACTTAACAGCGAAGGTCACAATATTAACTAGTATCTTGTGTGCATAGAAGACATTAATAGTCTGAATACTGTAAACTACTAGGCTGAGGTATTGAAATGTTAAAAAACAAAGAAAAGCAGAAAAGTTAGCCAGTCAGATAAGTCAACAAGTGAAAATCTGTCATTTATCAAGCTGAAAAGTATTTAGTCACTAAAACTGAAGATGTTGTTGGATTGCAACTCCAATATCCTGAGCCAGCAGAGCAAATGGTGTGGAATCTCAGGAGTTACAATGCAACATCTGGAAGGATACACTTTACTCATCCTGATGAAGAGCAAGGAGAATTTCACTCTCTGCACTCTCTTACTTTAATCTATATTGCCAAACTTTATATACTGTATTAATTAAAATTGTGTGTGTGCAATGCATGCATGCATGTGCCTTCAAGTCACCTGTCAACTTATGACAGCCACACGAATTTTTCATACAGTTTTCATACCCTGTTCTATTTCAAAAGATCTCAGAGCAGCTTACAAATAACATTAAAACATGTTAAATAGTTTAAAATAATGAACATAATTTAAATAAGCAAAAATATCAAATATCAGAATGGCTTAATAGCAGATTGAAAAGACTGAACATTTTTTAAAACTTTGCACAACAGCAAATGAATTAATGAGGCCCAAAGGCCTTGATGAGCATCCAGCTTTTCACTTGGTGCCTAAATGTAGTAAGTGTTGGTGCCAATTGGCATCCAAGGGGAAGGCATTCCACAGTATAAATTGTGTTGGATTATTAAGAAAGGAAGACACACAAAAAAGAAAAATATAATTCTAACATTACAAGTCTAACTAAGGATTATCAATACCCATAACCACAAATTATTGAATTGTTAATATTCTTCTTGCTCAAAAGGTCCACAGAGGATTTCCAGTCTTTCAAAAAAACCTTCCATTGGTTTCTTCCATCCCTTAAACTCCGTGTTATCTTGGCAATTTGGGCTAATTTGGCAACTTTAATGATCCATTTTTCTGATGTCGGCATTTCAGCCAGTTTCCAGATCTGACCCAACAACTCTCTTTCTGCTGTTGCCATGTCGAAGAAATTAATCCAGATTTATCATTTAATTCTTTATTCATGATGCTGAACAAAAACAACTCTGATTACATTGCAAAATCTACCTTTAGAATTTAGATTTTTTAAAATTAACTTATATATCCTAGACCAGCAGCTTTTCCCTTTCTTCCAAGTCCACCACATATGAAAAAAGACCTTTTGAGTCTTAGAATCATAGAGTTGGAAGACCACAAGGGCCATCCAGCCCAACCCTCTGCCATGCAGGAAATCACAATCAAATCCAGCCTCTTGACATCCTGAACATTGATTTGATACATTCTTAGACATTTGTGAAAACTTATTTGAAGTACTATCTTTATATCATCTTATACACATTTTCTTGCAAATTACAACCTTACCCATAGTAAGCTTGTTCCAGCCTACATTAATTCATTTATTACACTGCCTGAGCATCCAGAGAGCAAGAGAGAAAGTGCCTTCATGTTTGTTTAAACAAGATCCCACAGGACTTCTAAAGTACAGAGTCTTTTTATCATTGATAAGATGTGCTTGTGCTTGTTAATGTTTCATTTTTCAAAATAATTGCAACAGTAGCATAAATATACCAGCATTACTCATGGCACAAATATACACTTCTTTTAATGCCATTTACTCCTGGATGTACAGCAAATGCTAAACAATGTCCCAGGCTCTTAAAAAACAAAAAACTGTGCACTAGGAAATCTTAACCTCAGAAATGCTTATGGTATTATCTATAAATTCTTCCATCAGTCATACCGACTTGATCCCTTACACCGTATTCCTCCTTGGAAACTTATTTTAGTTGATTTTGGAGATATTGTCTACAAAAAGATGGTTTACAACTCTCCCTTTATCATAGTCTGTGTTTTTTCATTTTATTTTTGTACTTGTGCCTAAATATTATATTTTTGTACGTATTTTCTACATATATCTGGCTAATAGTACTATTTTTTTAAATACAGACAGAATAAAAAGCCTACCAGTACCAGCCCATCTATTATCTCATGGTGGTTACTGTCTTCCTCTTATCACTTCCTTGTCTTCGAAGTGTGATTAGTCCACATCTTGCCACTGATGGTCTTCTTGGCTTTTTGGCCAAAATCAAGTGTAGTATCACTGATGGAAAAACCCATCCATAAGTTTACAAACAGCGCTGGTGTAGTGTTAGTACTCAGGTGTGGTAAGTCACTCCTGCGGCAGTTCCAGGATTGTGTGGTCACAAAGTGTCAATGTTTCTCCCTCTTCCCTTTCCCTTCACTATTCCAGGAAAGTCTTTTTTATGTCCCCTCCCCCCCTTTTTTTGGTTAAACCACATTAACATAACTCTGGAATTGAGTTTTAGAAACCCACACAGATACACACTAAAGCACATGGGATAGGGCATGAGGCAGGGGTTAGGGATGAGGATGGAAGAGAACACAAGAGACCAGCAACAGCCTGGTTGTGCTAACAGAGGGACATGGGGTAGGGATTACTTCCAAGCCAGTATGTATGTACTTTCCTTCATTAACATAATCATGGCAAGAACGGAGGTGGTGTGATAAAGTCCTGAGCAAAGAAAAGTATCATGAGAAAAATACCACAGATAGCCCATGTGCTGTGGCACATGGCAAGAGTGATGGATAAAATTGTCAGGATGGCAAATTTGCAGGATAATACATTTTCACTATCACTGTCAGCTCTTTCTTTTCCTTCTTCAGATCCCTGCTGTGAACCATCTCTTACCCCAGCAAAATTTTCTAGACAGTATTCATAGAAACAAGCACTTTCTGAAGAGAAAAGGGAATGCAAAAGAGAGCCCAGCCATGATTCCCAGAAATGGCACATTGAGGCAGGGCTGCTGTTGGGTCCCTAATCACTGGTCCTACATCTTTTGATATACTCACTCAGCCATGCTGAGTCCTGTTCTGCATCCTTGACCAGTAGGTTGTTAACTTGGAAATAAAGTTTGTAACACTTCAGCTGGAACTGAAAGCTCTGTATGGTTGTCTTTCTGCATAGATCAAGCGTGAATCCTCTTCGGGCAACTTCTATTCAGTATTGTAGGTGACTATGGTGGAATGTCCCCTAAATTCTCATGCTTAGCAGCTTGCCAACAGTCTCTGGTGGTAATTAATGCCTGGAGCTGATTCATCATTATGGCAAAATCCACAGTAACAAATTGCTGTTGGTAATGTGAGGTTCCATTATTAAGTGTAACTAGTTCCAGACAATATGAGTTAACAATTACACGGTAGAAGTGAGCAGAGGTAGAAAATTCAGGCTTTGAATGTGTGAAACCTCCTGAAGGACAAAAGACTGCATCACTCTGAGACCCTTCTTATGCTGAGTTGTTGCATGCCTTCAAGTTGTTTCCAAATTATCACAGCCTTAAGGCAATCCTATCATGGGGGTTTCTTGGAAAGAGTTGTTCAGAGGAGATTTACCATGACCTTCTGAGACTAAGAGCATGTGACTTGCCTGAGGTCACCCAGTACGTTTCATGGCCAAGCTGCTCTCTGGAGTTGTAGTCCAGCACTCAAACCACTATACACCACACTGGCTCCTTACACCGAGGCTAGAGTCCAGCCAATGGCCACATCAATTGGGATGGTAGGTACAGCAATCTAACAATCTAGAAGGCACCAAGTTAGAAAGGCTGCTGTGTTAGGTCCATGTGGCACACGAGGCCTGGAAATGACATGGATGTGGCCAATAGGTGGAACTGGAGCAGAGGTAAGTACAGTTCAAGTGGCAGGTGTGAATGAGTCAGCATTTGGAAGCTGTGCATCATGGGACATCTGATGCAACATGCACGGTAGATGAAGTCAGTGAAGGGGTGCATCATGGGACAGTATGATGCAACATGCACTGGGGATGAAACCAGCCAGGTTTCCTTGATGGCATGACTGTCAGATGACTTCACAGAAGACCACCTATAAAAGGGAGAATGTGACTATCTCCGTTTTTTGTTGTTGGTTGTTGGGTTGTTGTGGTTGGTGAAGCACTTTGTATATATACACCTGTGAGTATCCAAGACGGCTGTCTGGTACTCTGTGCAATCTTGTAAATAGCTTGCAACAAGTGATTAAAGTTTTGAGAGAGCCTTGCTGTCCAGCAGTGTTATTTCTTCAAGCCGGGAACAAAAGGCTGAAGCCTGCGTGGGAGAAATTTTTCCTTGCAGCCCGAAGCCTTTGAAAACATCTCTCCAAGAGCCTTTTCATGGCGTCCTGCCTGCGTGGATCAACTCTGCACATGGTCGTAGTGGAACAGTGCGTCTCCCTATGCCCCAACATGCTGTATACACTTTTTTGGGAATATGTCCCACTGAACTAATCTTCTGAAGTAAAAATGTTTAAGATTACACTGTAATTACACACATACCAAAAATGTAACCTTAGACTAAATCCAGCTGTTAATCCCAACAAGCATAGACACATTAAATGAATGAGGACTTGATTAAATGGGTCCATTGAATAAAAAGGGCCAATCCAATTAGGACCAACAGTTGGATTTAGCCATGTGTGTGCATACACATGTGTACCTTCAAGTCACTTGTTAACTTATAATGACTGCATGAATTTCACTGGGTTTTTGGCAGCAAGAAATAGAGGTGGCTTCCCATTTGCCTTCCTCTGAAATATAGCCTACAGCACCCAGTATTCCTTGGTGGCCCCCTATCCAAGTAATAACCAGGCCTGACCCTCCTTGGCTTCCAAGATGAGAGCTGATCTGGTGTCTTCATGGTATTTTGACTCACAATACTAAAAATATGCTTTGCATTTGATACACATGAAGATATAGACTGACATTTGCTTTTGGTTCACATCTCTGGCCAATTAACCTCTCCTTTTTTGCCTTTGGGGAAACTCCTTATTAAAATTGTGCAGTGTTGCTAGAATCATGCACTCTTCAGGGTCCACTTTCTTCTGCAAGGAACTGAAAATTAAATTCCTGCATGGAGAACATATTTATTTTGTCTCTATTACTTCTGTATATATATTAATACACTTACGGAAGAAGTTTAACTGAACATAACGAGATACACTTCCAAACAAACAGGCATAGATAGAATTGTTGGGCACCATGCAATTTTACCTAGTGCAGCAGCTGCTTTTAGTGTGAGCCATGATAGTATAATGCCAAACATATTTTTCTGACATAACTTTAACAAGCAAAAGAAAAGGGAAAAAAAAGATGCTATTTTGATTTCAGTAAAGAACAGGCTATTACTGAATGAGGAAATGTATCCTACGAAGCCATGGCAGTTATTTATGTAATGAGAATGGGATTGTTACAAGCATATCCGTATTTTCATTCACACACGTTTGAAGGAAGCTCCTGATGGGTGTAGATTACTTCAAAATGTACCCATACTAGAAGATTCTTTTTTTTTTTACAGCGATGTTATAGGAAGTCATTCTAAATTAGACCAGTTATATAAGCCAAAAACAATCTTCCAGCTTACTAATTAGAAGGCCTGCCAGGACTGATTTCAGGGTACACTCAAAGCAGGATATCTTTATCTGTTTTCACCCTTTCTTTATCCCCAGTCATCATATTTTCAATTAGCATGTAGTGAATGGGGCTGCCATATTTGCTCTGGGAAAATCAGGAGTACACACGAGGTCAGTTGCCCTTCCATCCAACCAAATGCCCTTTATTTAAGACCACCAGCACAGTTGGCCACAATGCTGGAAGGGAGGCCTTCTTAAGCTGTGCTTTGAAATATATGAAAATGCCTTTAGCCTGTGACTGATTGGCGAGAAAGCTTTCCACAAACCAATGAGCAACTTCCCCATTTAAAATGGGAGGCAAGAAAGGCTGCCAAATTGCAAAGGTGCTTTTGTGAAATCACCTATTGTATACCAGCTGGTGATCTGAAACAAGCAGACAAGCTCCAGTTGTTCATCTCCTGCCAAGTCTCCAGACATGAAAGGCTCATGTTTTACCTCGGTATACCAAGCAGACCTTCTTTTTGCCAGCAAATACATATGCTGTGACAGCTTGCAGGTTGCCAAGCAAAATAAATAAATAAAAGACCCCCTCTTTTTTTTTTTCTTTTTTTGAAAAACTATCTATTCTAGACATTCTTTGCTAGCCTGAGGGGTGGGGAGGATGACATTTTAGCTCCTCAGTTTTCCAGGATGGGAAATAATTTAACAAATGCTGCCTTGTTTACTGAAATGGCAGTCCCATACCACAGACTACATTATACTGCAAAAAGGGCTTGCTCCCAAGCCAGGAGAATTCTATAGCAAAGATGCAATAAGCATTCATGGCAGTATGATCTGCAATATTTTCCACTCCACTCCACTCATTTCCTAATCTGCATTTCCCACCAACTGACAACTACATTGCTTTTATGTTGAAAAAGGTCATGTTCACTTGGATTTTTTTTAAAAAGCATACACTTCTAAAAATATTTCCCTTCATTCCATCAACCACAGATGCATTACTACAGATAATAAAAGAGATATGAGGACAGTGGGTGGGGGGGAGAAAGCATCAGGGATTCTGGGAATGCTAGTCTCACTCTCACACTGAGCAGGAAAGGATTCCCCAACTTCCCCAAAATTATATATGTAGACCTTCTGTTTCCTCAAAATTATGTGTGTAGACCAGGCATAGGAAGAGTTCATGAAGAATTTGTTCTGTAGGAACATAAGAAAAGCCAACCTGGATCAGACCACAGATCTAGCTAGTCAGCATTCTGTTCATACAGCAGCCAATTAGATTCTTATGGGAAGCTCACCAGTAAAATGTGAGTGAAGCAAGTAAAGTTTGCACTCGAACATTTCACATATGCAAACTGGGACATATGCAAACAACATCAGAGTGTGGTCAAGAAGGCAGAAGTTATTAATGAGGAAGAATATGAAAGATAAGTGAAACAGCAGCAGTTTGGTTTTGCCTGAGCCTACTGGGAAGGGCAAAATTCTGGCCATTTCTCTCCTCTACTGAGTTAACTGAGTACAAGCTGATTTTTCACTTTGAACTCTTTTTTCAGCAACTAAAGTAAGCTGAATACAAAGGGGGGAAAGAAAGAAAAACAGGACATTTAAAAAGCAACTAAAAATGTGGAATGACAGAGGATCAATCATGACTATCTGAAAAATCAGGATAGTTGGGTATGTTTCCTTAAATAGCAGCTTATTAATCTAAATAATATTAACATCAGCTCTCTCACACTCATGTTTTGAGATGGATACTTCCTCTGGAACTGGAGGCAAATATACAGCAGTGGTCCTTAAACTTTTTACGCTTGGGACACCCTTTACATCTATATGCAGACATCATGCCCACCCACTCAGTACAGTATATGAATAAAAATGTTATGTTTAGTGTGTGTATTTTCATTTGCACATTCATGTATATTCATGCTGTAACATTTTATAAGGGCATCATTCAAATCATAATAGATTTATTTAAATAAATTCAGTATTTAACTCAACATATATGTAAATTTTAAACACAACAGTTTAGAAAGAGGAAGAGGGATCAGAGCCTCCAAATGTCACATTCCCTTTCAGCAACTCTCATGTCCCCCCGGGGGGGTGGATCCCTGCTAATAGTTGTATCTTGCTACTAGATTTTGGTATTGAATGTAAAGATCTGTTTCTCACCTATGCTAACCATTTTAGTGTTATAAGAAAGCCCTGCATATCTCCAAATTACTGGATAATAATTATTGGATAAAGAACCAAGAGTCAAGCCAATAGATGACAACAGCAGCCACAACCACAACCTAAAGGTATCCAATGAAAAATCCAGGTCTTTATTCATTAATGTTTTACCATGCTGAAGAATGAGGACACTTTCCAGTCTTAAGTAACACAGAAAAAGCCTTAGGTGCTAAAGATGAAAGCCCAGAATCACTGGCATGAGAAGAGCTTTTTGTGCCGAGCAGCCTAACTGCATGATTTGCTTTTATGCTTCTTGTAGGACTGCCAGCACCAACATGTCATTTGGGAAACCTATGATAAAGTCATGTTTTCCCCTTAAATCTCAGACAGATTTGGGTCCATAAATCTACAAATAACAAATGAATTACACAAAATCCACGGCTGACCTACAAACTCCACCCTTCTTTCTCTGTTTTTGCTTCCCCTTCTGGCAGGCTGAATTCAAGACACCTCAGTCTGCTGATACAATAGATTTATGCTGGAACAAAAGTTTAGCTCCAGGCCAAATGCTCTTGCTGAAATCTCTTCTAATCCTGTTCAAAATAGGAATGTGTGCTTCCTAAGTGTATCTATCAGCAATTTTTCTGGTCCCATTCTATCTTTTAAAAAAAGATATTCAGTCTGCAAGACACTTACCTGGAAGTAAGCATCACTAATGTATATGCCTATATTTTGGAGCATGTGCTAAATTCGGTACCACAACCATATAGGCACAATCTATGTGACATCTCCCCTTGCATTTTACCTACTGGCTTTAATAATACAGAACTGGCAATTTTACTTAAATGCCCAACATATTGTGATATAGAATTATCTTCTAAGAACGTTGACTTCCTCCTCCTGTAATAATTAAGCAAGAGAACACTAACCACAGCACCAGATGATGGTAGTAAGTGCACCATCTGGACCTTTGGCACTCATTGCTTAGCTTGAAAGAATTGTATGTAATATCTTTGGCCGGTTCTAGAAAAGTTGTCCTTAATTGTCAAGTATTAACAGTTGGAAGTTGTTTGCAAAACATATACTGAAACTAATTAAGGTTGGATTATAAAATGGGATGCACTGAAGGATGGAATACAAAATGGCATACTTGGTCAATTAAAATAAAATAAACCTGTATTTTCCATTCCTATTGGATGATATCAGTCCCTAAAAACTGTATAATACAAAAAAGTAAACATGGAATATATAGTTTAACATTTCTAAAATAGAAGGAAAATGTATACTGTGTACTATGTACATTTGTTAACATGCATTTGGTTGCTTAAATATACTAACATTAGCACTAGATTCACTTTACAAATGTACAGTTATCCTCCATTTCCTGAGGGGTGGGGAAGTGGTACACAAGAGCAAGAGGAAGTCATTTTAAAAACTTTAGTCAGTTCCTCCAAGGGGTGCAAAATTATAACTATCATAATTAGAGAAGTGGAATATTTGTACAAAATCATTCAGAGTATCTTTTGAAAGTGCTAAGTCACAGTTATTTGAACCAACACTTAAAACATATACTGTATATTTAACATTCTGTTTACGAAGTTTCAAATGCATAAATTTGAAGTGCCGTATATACTCGACTATAGGTTGACCTCATGTATAAATTGGTGGCAGGTTTTGTGGCCAAAATTATAGATTTTGATATGACCTGTGGTTAAGTCGAGGGGAAAACCTAGGGGCATGTAACAAAAGAGCTAAAGCATGAAGCAAAGGAAAGCAATGCCAAAGAACTTATAAAATTCCAACAGACATAACTGTTTGTGCTAACACTAAAGGTTGGATGGATGAGAGAATAGAAGGAAATCAGTGCTTCCAGGACAGATTATTCACCAGGGGATTGTTCCCTTTTTTTATAAGAGTTAAAGTACAGGATGTACATTGACCTGCAGATAAGTCGATTCAGGTTTTTGGGGTCAATTTTTTTACTAAAATTTCTAGACTTATACATGAGTATATACAGTATATGCATCTTATATCTATCTCTCTACCTTTATTATAGATAGGTTCTGCAACGTGTGTGTGTGCAAACACAAACATATGCAGACACGAGACACACACTCAATTTCAAAATAAATAAGAGGGTTATTGATTATATGAAACATGCCAGTAACCTAACCATGATGGAATCCTAACATTTGGAATCATTACCATGTTGGAATCCTTACATTTCCTAAAATGGTATATCTTGGTCAATCCTCTTCTTATAATGGGAAGCTGGGGAAACCAGAACAATAGCTTATGCAGTAAAGTATCAAATACTGTACAAGTAAATGTAATTTACATAATTCATTCAGAGATATATTCCTGTCTTATTGGAAAGCATAGCTTTTCTCCTATCACAGTCCTAAATGACTCTAGATGTATGACAGGGAATACTCATATTACACATTGTAGATCTGGGAAGGTCTTTTTTCTAACAAGATAAGATGTGAAACATAAGGGGAAGGGAAGGGAATGGCATGGAGGAGAGGATTAAGTCTGGCAGCTCCTGCTTCTTCTCTTGTTCTGAGTGTGCAGCAATGGTAGCTGAAATGGAAGGGAGGGCCTTTCACCTGCTGCTGGGGTTAAGGCATGATTGAACTGTGACTTCCAAGTTGTTTCCTTCTGGGGAAAATGGCCCATAGAGGATTAAAAACATAGAGAAACAAAGTACAAAATACAAAATATCAGGGTATCAAAATACATACATACAAAGTAAACAAAATAAGCCCAGTTCCTAATTTTGGCTTCACTCAGTGGAATTAACAACATGTCCCTTCTTCATTTTTGATTTATATAATTTAAGATAAAATATTTAGTTAATCATTTAAATCAACTAATGAAAAGCAGAGGAGTTTCACATCCTGGACTGTTGTTGGACGGGTATTCTAATTAACAAAAGCTTACTTATGTTGCTGAGCTATTGAGCCTGCAAGTCCAACCCATCTGTAATTGCAAAATAAATAAATAAATGGCTAATTCAGAGCTTAGTAGTAGTTAAAAAAAGATCTCTATCACCACAGAAGCAACAGTCGTTCTAAATTTGTAGGAATTCCTCTGTCTAAGGTCAACAGTTCACAAGTCCTCCTGTTATTCAACAGAAGCTTTAGGAAAAGGTAGAAGTTGAATCACATCTCATTAATATACCTGACGCTGAGATATGCACTGCCACATTCTCTTGTTTGGGGTTGGGCAACTGACAAAATAGAGAATATCACTTTTTACTGTACAGTTAGTTTTTAAAAATAACTTCAAAATGGATTCAAAATCAGAAAATGCTCCATGGTTATTTTTAAAATATAGCTTTAAAACTGTTCACTGTTAAATAATTAATTCAGAATTCTTTTCTAAAAAGCATTTGGAATCAATATTCCTGTAGATCCTGAAATTTGCCTCACTATATTGGAGTGCTGCTGTTGCAACCCTAAGGTCAACCCATCATTGGGTTTTCTTGGCAAGGTTTGTTCAGAGGAGGTTTGCCATTGCCTTCCCAAGGCTGAGAAACTATCACTTGCCCAAAGCCACCCAGTGGGTTTCATGTTTGAGTGGAGAATTGAACCCTGGTCTCCAGAGTCACAGTCCAACACTCAAACCCCAATGTCACACTGGCCCCTTTCTAGTTATTATGCTTCTATTAGGCCTCAGTCAAGGTCAGTCTGGGCAGTCAGATTCTGAGATGGTGCATAAATACAAAGAAGTGGAAATCAAGTTTAGAGAAATCAACTATTTTGAAAAGGCCAGAAGGTTTTAGTTCCATAATCACAATAAAGATAAAAAAGGGTTATATCCTTATACCAGAGAAGAGTATCTTGATGAAAGAGTAGGCTCCAAGGCTAGTCCCAGATGTGTAAGGATTGGCGTTTGGAGTTGTCTCAGCAGACTTACACTGCAGTTTGATCCCATCAAAGTACACTGCTCAGCTATCAGTTTGCACTGGGAAAACAAGCACTAATTGTACAAGATGTAAAGTACCAGGTCCTTGACTGCTGATAACCATGATTTAGAGCTTGGGAAAGTTACCCTTTGGACCACAACTCCCAGAATCCACCAGCTAGCTAACATAAATAGTTGCCATATTGCTTGATGCCTGTGTTGAGAGATATAGTCAATATTAATTTATTTACAGTGGACCATTCCCATCTGCGGGGGGGGAGGTTAGTGCCTTACTGCCAAAGACAACTGCTTCAGCCAGCCTAATGGCAGCACTGTCTCTTCAGACATCTTCATGTTTACAGCCAAGGGGTGAGCACATTGGGCTAGATGCACCTACAAGCACCTCCATAACTGGAAATCTGAATAAGGCAGTACACTGTGGTCTGAAGAAGAGCTGGCCCATGTGGGGACATGCATGCAAGCCTCTGTCTCCTGAATACTTCAGTCCTTGTGTGTTCAGGCAAACACTTAAAAATTCTACATATGTACTCCAATAGCTATATTGTAGGAAACAATATATACAATAGCTAAATTGTAGGAAACAGCAAAGTACAATAATATTCAAAATCCACAAAAAAAGTGATACTGATATTGGGCCAACCCAAATGCACAACATAGATTATGCAAGCTTTCTAAATTCCACTGGCTTCTTTTTCAGGCAAAGGTGTTAAAAATCAAACAGAAGAAATGGGAGGGGGGATGTTGGAGTCACAGGCCTACATTTTGCCAAGGTATTGGCATAGTTGATCTCAGTTAAGCTGGTATGGAGGGAAATCCATGTAATCAGAGGTCATTCCTCTTTTTTGGCCAGGTGAGTTCTAGGAGAGAAAGAGTCAAAATCCAGGAAGTAAAATTCAAACTCCATTAACAACACAAAAAGAAACTCCTTTGAGATCCACGGTGTCTCTGTCCTGTGAGTCTATCGACCCACTTCTTTGCCAGAGAACATTGAATTTCTAAAGAAGTATCTGTGTTGTTGCATTTGAAAAACTTTTAGGTGCTCTTTAGATAAAACACACCAAAAGGCAGTCCCAATTTAAAAAAAGTTTTATCTTTGCTGGAGAAGGATTTTGGAGTTATTGTACTTTGCTGTATGGCCAACATGGTTACCCCTGGATCTGTTTTCTAGATTTGAAGATACTGCCTTTTAGCTGCAACAGGGGAATCCTAAAGAGGGAGTCAAGGGGCTGGGACTTAACTCTGAGTTGCTGTTGTTTTTTAACCTCCAACAAAGGTCAAACTTCTTTTAAACTGGAGCTTCATGTGGCCCTTTGTAAAACTCCTTCTGAAGGTAGGGGTACCTAAAATTTTGGATGTATGGCAGGGAATTGCACTGGAAAGGATAGGAGGCTTATATAAGGGAGCCTTTGGAGGAGTACAAGCAGCTACAGTGGAGAAGATCAGGTGGGGAATTCCTCTTGAACAAACTACAGCAGTGGAAGCAATCCAAGGCATTTATCACAGAGTGTCCAGAAAATTCAGGGTAAGAAACATATCTCATCTTTTCTTTTGGACTGACTCATTCCTAATGCAGTAACGTATCTACTGATTGAAACCAGAATATATATATATTACTAAACCCACACTACAACAAGACTGCTTGAATCCACAGATAAACCAAAGCATGTACCGTACTAGGAAATCACCTTTTCCCCCACCACAGTACAAGACTACACTATACTAAATAAGGGAACATTTCTACTTTCTTATCTCTTCTCTCCTCAGCTTCTGGAAAACATTTCCTACACTTTTCTGACATAATTTCCCATCCAAAACTAATACTCTGGGTGTGCCTCAGAGGTGCCATGGAACACTGAGCTACTTTAATACACTCAAAATAGTCTTGTTTGTTTACAATAGGATGAGCCAGGAGTTACACTAAAACATAATGACACAGTTGGTCACTTCAAAATATTAATTATTCTACACAAATTACTGAAAGCAAAACACATGAGTATTCCAAGTGGTTTCCAAATGAAGAAGTAACTTTTCAAAATGTTACCTTGTCAATTTCTTGAATTCAAGCAGTCAGCTCAATACTAAACATTAACTGTGGAGTTTAATTCGTTTGTTTCCACACAGATAAATTACATAATTTTTTTTTTTTAAAAATGAACATTACTCACTGCTGGTTTTATTATCAGATCTTGTAAAAAAAAAAAAGCCTGTTATGAGCCCACTTTTTCAGAGCCACATGGGTGCCTGCAGTATACAGCCTGAAAATTGCTTTAAAATAGGGATAAGAATATCTACAATTTTTCACGACTGAATGACTAGTATAGCTAATTATCTTTAAATTTATTTCTTCCATCCCTGCTGCACACACACTGCTGCAATCTGACACTGAAAGTCTGCCTTTTACCTTCCTCCTAGTGCTGATGCTGCTTTTAAAAAGTCTAGGTAGACAGAAAACAAGAAGGAAAAGGTGTGTGTGTGTGTGTGTGTGTAAATTTTTGTAAAAAGGAACTTTTATGTCACAGGCATTATTAACAGAGGCATGCCTGTAATTCATTTTAAAACAACATTTTATTTTCGCAGCTCTCACAAGTAGTTAATTTTGGCACGTTACATATGGGCAAAAAGTATGTACTAGGTATGTACTAGGGTTAGGAAAGGGCATCCTTTCCGGACGCCCTAACCCTAGTATGTACCTAGTATGTATAAAATGGTGGTGCCCATTCTACATGGCACCGCCATTGGGACGTCACGACTGCACCGCTTCCAAATGAAGTGGTGCGGAAGTGACGTTCTGGCGCCGCATGAGGGCGCCTGGAGTGCCTTTTCCGTGGCACCAGAAGGAGCTCCAAAATGGAGCTCCTTCCAGGTTTGTGTCGCTGGCGCAGCTTTTACATGGCTGCGCCAGCGACACAAAGAAGAAAGGGGCCGAGCCCCAAGGACACCCCTTTCCAGGCCGCAGGGAAGTGGCCTTGAAAGCAGCGGATCGGGGCCTCAGATTGTAAACAGAAAGAAAAAAAGAAAGAAAGAAAGAAAGAAAGAAAGAAAGAAAGGCAATAAGCCACTGGCCTTTGGTACAAAACACATTTCCTGTTCATTGCCTCAATATCACTAATAGGGCAGTAAAGAGCAATGCAATTGTGCAGTGTCAAAATGGCAAGATATACAGATGGGATAAACATTCCCTGTACTGGTGAATTAGGCTGAGTGGTATCAGATTCGAAAGAGCCATGCATTTAAAACCAGATTGATACTTATCCATGTATGTTTTTTTTAAGGAATAAGCCAAGGACTCAGTCTTGATTAGAATAATTTAATATTACTGAAATACACATACAATATTAATCCTGCTTGAATATAAATCGCCAATCTTGAATTATCATATAATACACTGTAATACAATATAACACAACTGAAAGGCCTTGTAGAGCTAAAAATATTAGGAGACTATGACAGAAAGAATTTGTGTTAATGAATACAGAAGGAATCACCTGATAACCTTGACATTCAAGTTTATGTACACTTGGGTTTGGTACCTAATGCATCATGTGACTTTGACAAGTGAAAGACAATAAGACAATGGGGATCTGGAGAGAAGTCACTGAGAATCTCAAAAAGAATTGAAACAATAAATCATCAAAAGAGAATGTTAGATACAGGGCCTAAAACACAATCTCCTTTTCTTTTTAATTCTGAAGAGCCTTCTGTTATATTAAGTACTGTAAAATTGATTTAAGGGGATCATTCTCTTGGTTGTGTTAATTTTCTCTCCATTTCCTTGTGAGCACTGTTTGTTCAAGTCAAAATTTCAAAGAAGGCATGGGTAAATATACTTAATGATCATATTAGCTCAGTCATTGCCACACCTGCTTCCTCTGCTCATGAAAAATGAAGTGTACAACCTAATAAGGCTTTGAAGGTAAATCCTTGAAAAAAGAACTTCTGAAGTACTACCATGTTAAAACTTACTGCCAGCATGGGAAAATTATAGCTGAACAATAAATTGTGTGGGGTGGGTGGGGGTGTTTGACCCTGTTGCTAAAGTATAGAAACTTTCAGAATAGCATTTAGTAAACAGTTTTGTAGTGTTGGCACAGAGAATGGCAGGTTGTTTAATCTGGAGTCAATATACTTCCAAGTATTATCAGATCAGAGAGTCTGCAATCCACTAAAAGAAGCCAGAATAGACCTAAATTCTGTTCTGAATGGAGAAACATTCTAAATTAATTTGGCAATCAGGTTTTTATGGTGCTTTTGTGGGACAGTAAATAAAGGACCAAAAGGGTTGATACTATGTTGTGGTGATGAGGTACAATAGATTACTGTTCCTGTTTGGGTTCTTAAAATGATGTGCAGACAAGGAATGGGGTCATAAAAAAGATACGCAGATCTAAGAACAGAGTCAGAAACAATCTAATTAGCTGTGAATTTACTTCATTCAAACACCATTATATCTCCATCTATAACACTGGAATAATATGGATCTAAACCTCTGTGTCTAAAGATGAGTGACCTGAGAACTATATATTGGTATGTAAATCAAACATTTCTGGAGAACGTTTTTCAATGTTTTCCAGAAGTAGCATGTAGCAAGTTTACTTTGGTCTTTAGTTCTTTTTTTATTATTATTTATCAGTCTCACTTGTTGCATTGTAGTTTTTTTCTGAAACAGTTTCAAACCAGCATTTCATGAACTATTGAAACAAAAGATGAATCAAAAGATTTAGTTACACGTTCATCATACTTTTAAAACCAAACATTAATGTACTGTCAGCCAACTGAAAGTGATAACTCACCAGTACCAAGTCAACCACTAACTGTGAAGAAAGTAGCATTATCAGGAAGAAAGCACAGAACAGAAGACTGACCTCTGGATTTCAGGAGTTCCCACTAGAAATCAGGCTCAATCCCATTCTAAATCAGACCTGGGCTCATAACAAGCACCCAATAGTTCAGAGATGGTTTGTCTATTGAACCCTAGCCTTTCACTAACCAGAAACCCTTCACAGTTGCCCCAGCTAGCATTACTATGAAACATCATAAGGGTAATAGCAGGGATGTGAAAATCTTTCAGTCAACATTTCTTTTTATGTCTACTAATCCTACCTTTGTTTTCCCACACTTTTTGCATACCAGTTGAGTCTCCCTTGACCAAAATGTTTGGGACCAGAAGTGTTTGGGATTTTGCATTTTTTAAAAATTGCAGAATATTTGCATATGCATAATGATATATCTTGGATATAGGACCAAAGTCTAAACATTAAATTTATTTATGTTTTATACAGTATATACCTTATACACATAGCCTTAAGGTGATTTTATACATAATATTTTAAAATCATTTTGTGCATGAACAAAGTTTGTATACACTGAACCACCAGAAAACAAAGGCTATCTCAGCTGCCTATGTGGACAATTTTGAAGGATTTCAGAATTCAGAATTCCAGACTCATCCTGTATTAGGTTGCAAAATGTTCCCTTACTTTTTTTTTTACTTCTTACATGGAAACTTATTCGGACTTTGGTAGACATATATGGTTATTCCCCCAATGGAAATGAGATGGAATTCAGAAGAGACTACAGAGCAAGGAATTCCACAGTTAGCATTGCCTCTTGTTTCCTAAATAGTGGATGAAGAGAGACCAGCATCTTGCCTAAAACCACCTAATGAAGTAATGGCTAAGGAAGCATTTGAAGCACAGACTTTGTGGCTAACCATGTACATGCTTAGTTAATATACAGTATTGGAAACAAGGAAAAAAACCAAACACATCAATTAAAGCAGTCTGAGGCCAGATGCTAGAAAGATGTCAAATACATGCACACTATTATGTGGATTCTATTTTCTTCACTCTATTTTTTCCATCTCTTGAGGGATCTTAAATTATTCATTCTTTATTACTACAGTGTGAATGAAATGCCCCCCTTTTGTACTTGACTTGCTGCTTCTTTTTTTCCTCTATCTCCTCACTCCATAGTAGGACAGGGTAATTTGAAGTTTAGGAAAAAATCACAAAGCATTAAAGACAAGGTAGCACTAGATACAATGAAGAAAGGATCTATATTTATGTGTCTTCATAATTTAAAAAATATCAGGTCATAACCTGGAATCTAAAATACAATGAAAATAATTTTGCAGATGTTGGATTTTGCAACAGTAATGCACAAAAGCAATGAGATAATCTATGGTCAACCTTAATGGGGTGAACTTCTTATTTAAGTTAAACATCAAGGCAAGTGGTGTTTCTTTCAGTTTCCTGTACTTTCTCCCTTCTTCTTGATAAAGTCTACTATGAAATAATACAGAATGTGATGCCATCAGCTCATGTGTTTTCACAGCCTCAAATCATTCACTGTCAGCAGCTGAGGCAGGAAAGAGCAGTGAATGGAGATGTCATAGCAGATCCTGTCTCTTGAAACATCTAGTTTCACCTTTAGATTTACAGGATTCTTTTGTTCCAGCACAGACCGTGTTACAGTTTAGGTCCAGCTAGACAGATGGGAATTAAAAACGTAAGCTCTTAATTTTTTTAAAAAATGACAAATGAAAGTGCCACCTACCAATTAATACCTTCAGACCATTACTTTCATGAACGTTGTGCAGAAATTTCTATCCATGAATCTTTGCTAACAGAAAAAAAATGAAAGCTTGATATATATGAAAGACACATGAGTGGGTCAACCAAATTACAACACAACAACATCAATAACAAATGGAATAAATAAACACAATAACTATATTCCATAAAGGCCTCCTCCTAGCTAAACAAATGCAGATGGACAAATAGGGAGTCATTTGTACAATGCACAGTGTATGCAAACATTCCAACAGATTGGAAAGGATGCATAACTCAATATTTACTCCTACTGTTTTTGTCACCATCATTTTAGACTTTGAACCCTTTAGGGTCACTGGATTTGGGGGATTAATTTGGTTTTAAAAATTAAAAAGCACAGCATTATCTGTCAAAAGGGAGATACCACCTGATCCAAAGTAAAATCCAAAAAGGGAAGGAGATAAAGAACACTGGCCAGTGTCAGCTGGCATTCTGGCAATTGGGAGAAAGTAGAAATTTTAACTTCTCTGGAAGAAGGTGATGAACCTGACAGAAAGTAAATCTAGATTGCCTACTTTACATCTATCTTGGTCATATAGCTGTCTTCAAAGTTTTTTGGGAGACAGATTGTGGCTAAAATGGTGTCATGCTTATACTGGTTTGAAAACTTGATTACTAGGTTTTATTTAAAATAAATCAATGAATCTGTTTCTCTTCTATAAATTCTGCGCCACTAGCTCATGAATACAGTGAAGTGTATAAAGTGAAATGTGTGCTGTAGCTCAGTATCCTAACAGTTTTCCCTCTCTTCCCTGACCTACCAATTGAGACAATCTGAAGAAAGCACCAAGACTACTGTACTGATTTTGATGAAACTTGTTACTGGTTTATTAATAAGTAACTTTTTTCCATTTTTGTCCTTGAAAAACAAGTCAGCATATTTCACGTTCTTCTCCTGACTACCATACGAGAGATGGTTACCAGTTTGAAGACAGGATACTTAATTTATTTTTTAGAAAATACTATTTATATTCTACACACACACACACAAACACACAGAGTGTGCGCACACAAGAGAGAAGATATATTATGGAGCAGTGTATTCATTAATATACAATTAAATTTTCTGTTCACATTAATACTTCATAAAGCCATGATTTTCCTCTCCTGTTAGGTCAAAATGCAGTTGTCATTCACTATGGGATTATTTATACCACCAAGAGAAATCACTCTAGTGAATTCTAGTATGACAGGACATATGTTGGTCCAATCCATGTTCTATGAAGAAGTTTTGGTTTTCCTTTGCAACAGTAAAGTGAGTGTGAACAAGGGTGCTGACAAGCAAAAGGGTTGCTGGGCAATGTCCTTTGGGTTTTATCTGCTAGCTGTCTTAAGTCACTCAAAGTTTAAGCAAGGGACATGGCTGTAAAATAATAGGCTTGTGTCATAGTGGCCTCAGATCCTAAAAGTGTGCCAGAGGGATATTTCCTATTATTGTAAAGCCTATTAAGGTAATAATTAACAGCTACTGTACCTCCACTCTATGAATTTAAATGGAACCTTCATGCAAAGAAGTTATATTTCAGATATTGATAGATTCATTCTGATAAATTAACTGCAGTTAACTATGCATACTTATTCAGGCATTAATCCTATTTAATATTACTGAGTAAGCTACACAGGGCTGGAGTGATAGGAGTTTTGAATGGTTTAAGCTTAATGAAATCATTATGATTATTTTATGGTAATTATTCCGTAGACTTGTAGGACATACCTCAACTAGCAAAATCTCTGACAAAGAACCTCTTTTCTATAAAGTCTTTTTACAAGCACTCAGGCCTCCTATTACTCCTGTAATTCTGTTTAGCTAGATTTTTTTTTATTTAGCAGCATCTACTTTCAGAGGAAGGTGAAGGAGGGCCTCAGACTTTTGATAACAGCAGCGTGTTTACAGTAAAAAAAAATGCAACAAAAAGCTTGAGTTTTTGCGTTAGCTTAATAATAATAATAATAATAATAATAAACTTATTTATATCCCGCCTCTCTACAAAACACAATCCTGCTATAGCGGTAGAATTCAAAGATATAGCCGTGTTAGTCTGTAGAATCAGTACGGAGAGAGATCTTGTAGAACCTTTGAGACTAACTGAAAGAAAGAAATTGGCAGCATGAGTTTTCATAGACTTCAGTCCACTTCCTCAGACTGGTGGAAGCCAGGTACAGACATATATATGCCATTGGTATGTCAGGATGTCAATACAGTGCGCCCTTTTTTTACGCGGGGATCCGTTCCGGACCCTCTTGTGTAAAAAAAAGTGTATGCTTGAGCCCCATTGAAAATAATTAGTATTAATGGGACGTGCCGCTCCTTGTGCCCCACGCGCTCCTGCAGGCTCTCTCGCGGCTTTCAGCGTATGCTGAAAGCCGTGTATGATGCGTCTGCATATGACCCGGGCGCACTGTACAAATTAGAAATTCCAACTTTCGTATTGATTTTATGATTGTATATTTTTTGACATTATTTGCATTAATTTAAACTTTGAAACTATTGTTTTAACTTTGTTATAGTAATATTTATTAATTTTATAATCTTGTTTGTGGTTTTAGATTGTGCACCGTAGACAGGCTTTTGTTTCTATTTTGGATTGTTGTTTTCTCTCCTTTGTAAAGTGCTATGTAAAGCCTATGGCACTATACAAATAAATGCAATAATAATAATAATAAAACATTTGTGTATGGAAATGAAGTTGCACGTCCAATTTTAACTATGGTCGTTAGTGCACAAAGACATAGGAAACTGATCTTTGTGCATGGAGATGAAGTGGCAGATCCAGTTTTACAATGGGACTAGCCTGTGGTGAGGGCACCCCTATTATAAATATTATTCTTATTGTTATTGTTATTGTTATTTACAGGGACTGAAGGCAGCTAACAAGTCCATTTAGAGAGGCAGTTTTGGAGAAATTTGTTGTTGTTTTAACTGAAGAGGGTGTGCCATGTGTGCCTGCTTCCAACAGCCAAGCCAAATAGCAACTGATTCTACTGAGCATGTGAGAACAGCAAAACACAGAGAAAATAGGAAACTGTTTTTCTGGCTGGCTCACAAGCTACTCCCAGCATCCAAAAATGAAAAAAGTAGATGTATATGTTTGGCTACCAAAACAGAAATAAAAAAGAAAGTGGAAGCTGGTAAATGAATGTAAAAAAATCATGGAAGCATTTTGCAAGAAGCCGTGAAGTGTTCTCTAGAAAGTTGAAAACTTTTTTTGCTACATATGCAAACCTTACCTGACTTTGTTGTTGAATTTCACATATGCATATTGTTATCTTTTGCATAAAATCTTTGTTGAAACATATTGAACTGCTTTTCTTTTTTGTGGTGTCTCCATATGTATATAATATGCTGGAGTGCAATTCTACCTATTACAGTGTGAAGACAATATTTTTCTAGGTTGTCTGATGACATTATAAAAAGAGGGATACTCCAATCCATTCAGAGAGGCAACCTTGGAGAAATCTGTTGTTGTTTTAACTGCAGAGGGTATGCTATAGCTCTAGGAAGTAAAAGCACACAAACAAAGATTACAAAAAATAACAAAACAAAGGCAGGGTATTGTCAAAATGATAAGGTACAGTAACGCTGAATGAGAAACAAGGGAATGGAAATCTTGTGGATGTCAGCATTTTTTATTATCTCCAGGACAAACACTGAACTTAATATTTCAATAAAAGGGATGCTTACAGTATTTCCTATAGGTTGTCTTGATTTTGCCAAATGTTGTAAGAGTGGGAAATGAAGAGAATGGTAGGCGAGTGTAAGGCAGCCATGTAACTAGATTACAGCTACACTAGTTGGGTAATAGTTTGGAACATTTTTTGAGTGAGATGGAACACCATTCTTAATACATTCTGACCTCTGTGCAACATAATAATTTCCTTTGGGAGACAACACCTGGATCACCCCATGTGTGTTAGTTACCATTGTGCATTAATTACCAAAGAAAGGTTTTTAAAATATCTTCATTTAAAAACAATTTGTAATTTAAGCCCACCGTGAATGTCACTGATACACACACACACATATATATCCATACAGGTAATATTAATTTGATTCAGATTTCTCTTGTTACAAATGTCTCTTCTATAACCATGATTTTGTAAAGGGGAAACCCACAAAATAAAAATTAATACTCCATACTCCTTGAGTGATGTCACTGCATGAAATCTATTGCAGTAGTGGTTACACATGTTCAAAGTCAACGCAAGACTGGGATCCAATAAAGGAGATTAGGAAGGCCAGTGAGGTGCGGTGGTTTGAGTGCTGGGCTATAACTAGAGAAGACCAGGGTTCGAATCCCTGTTCAGCCATGGAAACCCACTAGGTGACCTTGGTCTTTCTCCCTCTTAGAGGATGGCAACAGCAATCCCCTCTGAATAAATCTTGCCAAGAAACCCCCATGATAGGCTTGCCTTAGAGTCATCATAAGTCACAAACAACATGAAGACACAACAAAAACAACAAGAAGACACAAGACATTGTAAATGCATTCGAAAACACAAAATTGCAACAATACTTTCATCATTTAGGTGCCAAGTTAAAACTTGGCTGTTCACCAAACCCTTTGGGTCTCATCAATGCAAATCCAAAGACTGTTATTTATAGTTTTAAAAACTTTAAAATTTTAAAGATTTTTTTGAAATTGGGTATATTATTTAATAAATCTTACTGTTTTTAGCCAGTTTTACTTGTTTTAATGCTACTGTAAGCTGACTTGAGATCTCTTGATAAAAGACATATAAAATAGATAATAAAGTGAATTTTCCTACACCATGCAATACTGTCACATTATGTTACAATACAACAACATGCATTTTATACATTTTACCCTGATTTCAGTACTGTAGGACCAATCTAACTCATATCTTCTTCAAAGAGGATCAGAAGGAACATTTTGATTTAGGGTGGACTAACTGGGAGGCGTTACAAACCGCTGCTTTGCGGCGGTCTCCCGGCGCTGCTGTTTGCTCCGCGAGGGAGCTGCCGCAGCCAAACCGCGCGGCTCCCTTACGGAGCAAAAAAGAAGCTCCAAAATGGACGCCGCGAGGCGCCAATGGCGCACTCGCGACGTCATTAGTGCCGCGCGACGTGCGGACGCACAGGTTATGTCAAGATGGCGGCGGCCGTGTGGAACGGCCACCGCCATTTGTTAAGGACAGAGTCCATAACAGGAGTAGGGGCGTCTGGAAGAGACGCCCCCTTTTTAAACTGGGACATCCTGAGGACGTCCCAAGTGGCAGTTTGTAACCCACCTATATTTCTGAGGAAGGAACTGGCAAAACCACCTGTGAATATTCCTTGCCTAAGAAAACCTGATGAAATTAATGGGGTCACCAAAAGCTGACATATGACTTGAAGGGACATGCATGCATATAAATACATCATGCAGTTAAAGCACAGCACATTAACTTTATACCAGTGTTATTTGTCTCACACACACCCTAAATTATCTCTCTCAGACAATAAATTGCCTAGTGTATGAATTGTTATTTCATAATAATTTGGAAAACCAGTTCTGAAGAGAGGGATTATTTATTTTGTCTAATATGTTCAAGGAGAAAACTAAGATTTTAATTACTTTGTTAAGAATATACATGTGTATGCTTGTGTGTGTTTGTGCTCAAGGTGTGTCATGGATATACTTCTAGAATCTTCCAGACATCTGTTACTCATGCCAGACATAATTAAAATCTTATTTATTTAGTAGAGACTATTGCTAAGTAACTCTGAATAATTAACAAATAGAATGCATATGCCATATGAAAATCACTACCAGAGGTTAAATGCAAGCCACTGCCCTACATATTTAAAAGATGGATGTCTTCATACAACTTTACAAGAATCCGCACTCGTGAGAGCTATATATAATGGCTCAGAACTTTCCAGGGTTGTAGATTTAACTATTGCAAATGATAAATGTTTTATCTTATTACTATATATATATATTATATATAGGCTACATTTACTCTATGCCAAATGTAACATGCATGCCCCAGTTAAACCAGTGTACCAAAACTTTGAATCAAACGGTTCATTTCTGTCACAAAAAGAGCTAGATTGTAATGGCATCTTTTGTCTCCTGGTTAATGAAGGATGAAATATTGTTTAAATAATTAGCAACACTGCTGAGACCAAATGCAAGCAATTAGCATAGTTTGACACCCAAAAGCTGCTTGTCAAGGCTCACCAGTTACTATGCAGTTAGGATGTAGTTTTTCAATCATTTCAGTAGACAAGCACTCAGTTTAAATGGTTGGGATGTTTTAAAGGGAAATGATTAAATTTCCAGGAACCTAATTAATGGGTTTCTCCACATAATACAACACCATCCTATGCATGTTTATTCAGACACAAATCCAAATGTGTGTGGTGGGATTTACTCCTTAATAAGGCAGTACAGCATGGCAGTCTTGAAAGACAGTAATTCTTTTTGGGTTGCTAGGACAGCAACTCTTGTATTTTCTTAAGGAATGGTTTTAAGTATAGCAAATATAAAGATACAAAGTTACTTAGGAAGGTAACTTAAAAGGAAGCTAAAAATATCACTAGTAGAACTTGCATCCTGTTAATAAAGAAACAAAAGCAAAGCTTCATACCATTACTGTGTATCTACTTAAATATTTCTAAACCATATTTAAAGGGTATTAATTTCCAGGAGGACAGCTGTGTTAAGGGTAAACTAGCTGTGATGTCATTCACAAATGTAGTTAACAGTTGATGGCTCTTACAAAGAAGTAATAGGGATGGGGACCCAGATCCAATCCCCACATACCCTTTAGATATGTGTGTGGAGGACTGTCTCATGCAGTCAATTCCAACCCTGGTCTCTGGAGTCACAGTCCAACACTCAAACCACTAAACCACACTGTCTCATGCCATACCTGCTATTTACTGTTTCAAAGCTGTTTGTGTAATTATTAACTATGTGAATTGTGTCTCATTAATTCTGTCTTTTAATATGTTTTGCATGGGGAAATGAGAATGGAAGAAGCTTTGCCACACGTTTGAAATTAGTACATCTATTATAACATAAGCTTGTATGAATGTCCACAAAAACTTGTGTGCCCAAACAAACCCTGTTAGTCCTCTTCTAATGAAAAGTAATATTGTTCATACTCATATTCATCCACAATTTCTGTAAAGGTGTCTTTTGCTTTTTCCAGTATTTTACAATAATCATGCACTTATTAACAGGTTCTGCACAAGCTGTTGTTGTATTGATTGGACTGTCTTTTCAGTTAATCACACAATGTCATATTTTCAACATTACTTTCTATGGCACTGTGATCATAATGCTATTATTGGAAGAAGACAGTCTTTGTATCTGATAATGTTTTATAGTAGAAAATGTGTACAACACCAGTGTTAGAAGTTATTCTGAATGTCAGTTCATCCCAGCTGCAAAATTTATGCAGTCATAGAAAATCTCTCCCACCAGATTTTGTATATGATTGTATGCACACGTGAGAGAGTACATATTTTGCTCAACAAAGACATTATTCACCTTTAGGCTATATGTAATGTAAAAGCAATCCAAAAAAGGGGAGGGCTTTCCCCCAAAAAAATCAATTAGGATTTCAAAAATTATCTTGCTAAATTGGTTCTGTTCCTATTTCAGTAGAGCTTCATTTCTGAAGTTAAAGATTTAAAAAACACATTTCAGGGACTCCTTTAAAAAATTTAATTTCTATGCAGCCTTTCTCCCAGAAGGGATCTAAGGCGGCTCACAAACAAAAACACATTAAAACAATATAAAATACAAACATTAGCACCAAAATAAAACCACAATACCCACCCCATATAACGAATACCCCATATTAAAAGCCGTCCTACGATTATACATTAAAAGCCTGTCTGAATAAAGCTGTTTTGCTTGCCTACAGAAGGCAAGCAGGGAGGGGGACAGCCTTGCTTCCCATATTGCAGAGGGTAGGAGCAGCCACTGAGAAGGCTGTCTCTCGTGTCCTCACCAGGCAAGCCTGTGATGGTGGTGGGACCGAAAGAAAGCCTTCCCTGGAAGATCTTAGGTTCTGGTTGGTTCATATGAGGAGATAGGGTTTCTCAAATAGTCTGGACTTTATAGGTCATAACCAGCACTTTGAATTGTGCCAGGAAACAAACCGGTAGCCAGTGAAGCTGTTTTAACAAGGGAGTTACATGCTCCCCATAACTGGTCCTGGTCAGCATTCTGGCTGCAGCATTTTGAACCCGCATGGTGCTTGGGAGAGATCACTGGGTTCCCCCCCCCCCCGGTTCATTTACATATAAGAGCACCCCCTTGCTTACACAACATATTCCTTTTGAAACTTTTGGACTTACAAAATAAAGCTGACACCATCAAGTGGTGCTGGTGTCCAAAAAGAAAAGAAAGTCAAAATGCTTGTCACATTAATCTCTGGATTTTGACCAAACACATTTATTATTCTCAGCATAAAACATAGGAAATCTATAATGGTCACAAGTATATTGCAGTCAGCCCTTGATATCCACTGGGGTTTGATTCCAAGAGCTCCATGCATACAAAAATCCATGGGTGCTCAAGTGCCATTAAATACGATGGCATAGCAATATGGTGACCCATATATAAAATGGCAAAATCAAGGTTTGCGAAGGTGGATATTTTCATGCCATGGATGCTGGATGGATGCAGAATCTATGGATATGGAGGGCTGACTGTACTGAAAATAACTCCATGGCTAATCAGTTATAATTGATAATCAAAACACAGAAATATACTGAGAAAGAAAAAATTCAAATACACCAAGGATTAAGCTACACATTCCACTGAAAGTGTTATGGTGAATGTTGCTCCTGTTTTATTTTAGCCAATTACAACTTCCCCCCTCCTGAATGTTGTCATGATTGAAGCATATAAGGAAAGGATTCTTATTCCTTGATTGCTCAGCCATGACCTCACTTTTGAAAAACTAGGGGTCCAACATTGAAAAGTTCTGATTGTCATCAATGGGAAATTTCTTACTAAGCTTAATATCTGTGTATCTGATATATTTGGTTCAACACACAATTTTAATTAATTACAATAAAACAACATATGTAGCAATGTGCTGTGAACTGTAGTATAAAGTTTCTCTCTATGAAATATACTCTGGTACTCAAATGCAAGACTGTACACCTTCACATGAACTATTAAGTTAGGAACTAATTAACTTTTTAAAACTTAGGTGTACAAGATACCTAATTTTAAATTTAAAAATGAGCCCTTAATTGTGAGCATTTAGACAAGACAGACTTTCTTAGCATAAATAATCAATAGTTTGGGGGAAGGGGAAATGACTCTTCTGGCACTATAGTGAAATCTGTTCCTCTAAAACCATGGGCATCACTTAGTCCATCAAGTATTTTGCTAGTGTTCTTGGCACTTATTATTTTTAAAATTAAAGTATGGATTGGTTACAAGGCTAGAAATGCATTCCTACATGACAATATATCAAACTTCTTCAGAATTCCTACTTTGAAAGTAAGAAATTACCTCCAAAAGATGCCTTCCAATTGTTTCTGCTGCAAGTTGAAGCAGCTAAACAAACTACACAGACATTCTGTCCTTTGGCTGCATCTTCTAATGTCTGGATTTAACAATTCATTTGTAGATTTATATCTCTCGTTTATCAGGAGAGGACCAGATTGCTGGGTCCAGACATCATCATGAACACGTCACAGACACAAAGTTTCTCCAACCGCTCCCCATTTGCAATGGGAGCAATTGGGCGTTGCGTCACCACCACTGTTCTTGGTACCAACGAAGTATCCAAACCTTGAACCTTGCGCATACTTATTGTCATGCTATATTTTCAAAGGAGGCATCATCATGATATATTTTCAAATTGAATTTTAAATTCAAATTTCAAATGCCACATGTTCACAAAATGCTGGTAAAATGTACACTCTCAAATAAATGGCACTTGAGCAATAATCCTATGGAAATCTGCTCAAAGATTCTGAAAATGTTGCTCTAAAAATAGTTACTCCCATTTTGTGTGCTCATTCTACATGAAAATATCTGATGTTTTATCTAATAGCCCTAATCTGAAATGTCTAGAGTGAACATCAAAACTAAAGATTGCAGAGGTCTATGGAATAACAAAGACACATAAATATTGAAATTAATGAGATTTAAGAGGTTAAGGAATTTCTAAGTCTGTTCAGCTATGAATTAGAGCAAAAACCCACCGCCTCATTCCAATTATAGACCTTTAAATGCTCATTTACGTATTTAAATACATTTAGTCTGCTTCTGTGGCCATCAGAAAATGCCCAGGGCACCAAGCGATAATGAAATGCAAGAATAAAATTTTTAAAGTCTCAAACTAAAAAAAAAAAAACATGCCAAGCAATAAAAAGAACACAAACGATCAGGCAGCTTCTCAAACGCCAAATAAAACATGGTCAATAATAAAAGATCAGAGCGGTAAGGAGAGGAAAAAAAAACACATGCAGTTGCCATTCAGTCCAAATAGTTGCCAGAACAGCAGTGTTGGTGTCTTAAGTGCACAAAACAAACTACAGCACTGAAATCCAAACTGTAACAATTGTCATCACTATGCTCTGCCTCTACTTATGGAAAACTTCTAAAATTGATCTACACAGTAACTTTACAGTTCAAACTCAAATGGAAAGTATGTATGTTTTAAGAAATATACTGTATATTTTAACAGAGTCCCACCTAATCACCAATTAAGTTTTCAGAAAATCACATTGTTATATGCCATGGCTGATGATGTAAAATACTACAGAGGCTCCTTACTCTTTAATGTTGAGACTCTTTTGTCCTAATGTTGTGCGATATATTTCTTTCCTTCCATTGTCCAAGTATTCTTAATAGAGCTTTTATGTTAGCAAGAAGAAAATTATGATCTGAAGTATTATGTATGAATAAACCAGACTATTTTCTGGGGTGGGGGTAGGGAAAGAACTCCCATCAGATGTAAACACAGTGGCCAAAAGCCACTCTTACCATTGCTTGCTTTTTCTTTCATCCCATGGTCTGTCTGCTATAAACAATCACTGCAGCACTTTCCTGGAGAAATTGGGGGAGGGGGCTTTTGATTTTCCCATCTCCTTCCCTAGTTTTCTGCTCAGCATCCAATATGGCAGCTTAAAGTGACTATAGACTCATACAAGTATAAAAGTGCTTCCCATAGCAGCTATCCGAAGGCTCCTTAAAACTGTTCTCTGTTAAAACTGATGAAATAGTATACAAATATGCAAAGTCGAGTTCCAGGGTCATTCAGTATAAGAAAGAATTTTCACTATGGATGCAGATTCTTCAGAACATACAGTGTTTTTAGAACTGGTTCCCTCCCCTGATGTGCCTCATGTATTACACACAGACGTGTGTCAAAGGCAGTAACACCCACTTACAACCCAATTGTATGTTTAGACAAGCAGGAAAATTCCTGCAAAGACAGCAGATATAGTAATACTTTTCCTTGTGTAGAACAAATGCAACATGTATTGGAAGGAAAACAATGGCAGTAAATACAATTGGGACCAATCCTGATTATGAGTTAGCCACATTGAATTTGATGGGACTTACTTCCAAGTAAATACAGTGAGTTGCACGGTTAATGGTCTGTCAGGTAGCTTAGGAATTTTCTATCTATGGCTAGTAACCACAAGGTTTGAAGAGTAGCAGCGGACTACTCTACAAAAGCCTCAATAATTCTCCTCAACAAATGGAGCCCCGCACACATGTGGTACTTTGGGGGTAAGACCAGCATGTATGATATGCCTCTACCTCTCCATGGATGTTCATAGATTTTCATACTGCAAAGACTGTCATTAAAAGATGTTGAAATACATACATAAATGCTTTTCCATCATATCCATATCAACTCCTTACAGTGGGCCCTCAGTATCTGCTGAGGTTTGGTTCCAGGGGCCCCCTGTACTTACCAAAATCCATGGATGCTCAAGACCCATTAAATACAATATCAAAGTAAAAATGGCATCCGTTATATAAAATAGCAAAATCAAGGGATGCTTTTGGGAATTTATACTTTTTGGAATATTTTGAATCCATTGATGGTTGAATCTGTGGATATGGTGGGCCGACTGTATTTAAAAAAATAAAGCCAGCAGAGTTTGACAGTGAGACATTTAATTCTAATTAATAATAGATGTTTAGCAAAGCGATCAGTTTCAGCACAAGACAAGACAGAGTACAAGACAAAAACTGCAGCTATAACCCATTCACATATATCAATCACACAACAAATGAGCTGAAAATATATCATTTCTTGATACCACACTTGTAAACAAAGTAGTAAGACAATACTAACCTTTAATTTGTCATAGCGTTCACTTAAAGCTGCCACTTGGTGGTCGCGATGCCTCCCGACCAGTTTACACAAGGCACAGATTAATTGGTCATCAGTCACACAATACATGTTAACTTTCTCATCCTCATGCTCCAGACACATTAATCCTCTGATGTGAGAATCAGGAATAGGCTCAATCAAACGGTGGCCAGTAAATGGCTTCTTCTTTGGGTGAGTCGCTTTTAAGCACTCCTCACAGTAGGATACCTCACAAGTTACACAGGTCTTCACTGCTTCCTGAGCAGGATCTTGGTCACAGAACTGGCAGAGAACTTTTTCACTGGAGGACATGCTGTTGCTATCAAAAGCTCGCTCTCGGCGAGTTTCACTGGGAGAATTGGGCCCGCTCACTGAAGCTTTCTGAAACCTGTCGATAATATTCTGCAGCGTGACGTTGCGCTTGAGTCCGTCTAAACCACGTTGACTGAGGGTGATGACATAACGACAAGTAGGGCACTGGAAGGCGGTGATAGATTCCACTGATTCGTTTGTAGCACAGTGGGAGACCAAGATACGATGCGCACAGTTGAAACAGAGACTGTGAGCGCAAGGCAGCAGCAGTGGATCCTCAAACAGCTCCAGACAGATAGGGCAGGTCAGTTCCGACTCCAGTGTTTCCATCTTCAGGCAAAGCTTTCCTGTGTCATCAGCGAAATCCAGGAAAGCTGATCAGCTATCTGAAAAGCACAACACAAGATTTGATTAGGCGAGGCAGAACAGAGGGGTCAATCATGGGGGTTTGTCAGTTTTCATTACTTTGTTCACTATTGTCCAAGCACCTGAGACGGGAAGGCTACAGAAAGTTTGGAACCTGCCTCTGCACCAGTAATTAAGGTATTTGAAACTCTATTTCACCTTTATGTTTCTCTAATTTAATTACATTTCTTTTAAAAGTCTCCTTTCTCTCTCTCTTTCTCTCTCTCAAGCACACACTTGTAGCAAAAACTGGAAATGACTAGACATAGGAGCCAATGCTTGGAATGCTTTCACATTATTCAGAGACAATATTGTAGTTTTAAAATCATCATATGGACAATAACACACATATCAGAAGGTACTAAGTTGCTGCTTCAAAAGCTTCCTTCATAATCCTTCTGTTACATTATGGAATCAGATGTCAAATGTAATGATATCTGCTTGAATGAATTTTAATGTTTAAACCCTGCAGTAAGAATCAGCAATCATCTGATTTAAAATGAAATAAACTCAAGTATTTTGTATTTCTTAAGATAAAATTTCTATGACATTTGAGGCATTTCAGATTCTGTCTAGATATGTAGTAGTGTACTTGGGCATACAAAGCAAATATGTGTTTCTCCTGAACTATATTCATAATTTTCTGAGACTAAATTACCAATATTATGTATAGAAAAACATACCCATTATAAGAGCAATTACAGTGTGAAACACAGTGGTGGTAGATAAATGTATGTACAAAGAAACATTCATCAGCTTGTTCGGATACAAGAGGAAATGGTGTTTCAACATTTCTTGTCAAAAGTTGGTGGGAGAGACATGGTATTTGGTGAACTGAAAATAGATTCAACTAAAATACTTTGCCTTCTTTGTTGTTTGTGTTTTTTAAAAGACAATTGTGAATGTGCCAGAAACCTCTGTTGTTTTGTGCCAAGAAGGTCAAAGGCTGTTCTACTGTGCAAATATTCAGTTTAACAGCCTTGTGGTTTAGCTGAAATGCAGCACAACCCAACAATGACTTTTCTCTGCGTGGGATTCAAGAAATTGAAGTTGTTAATTCTCCCCTCCCCCAAAGACCTCAGCCCTAAAAAATGACTGAAACTTCATTTTGTTTCTTCTTTCACTAATCATGTTGCATGAAATGATTTTGAAAGAGCTGCCCTACGTGGTGCTCCTTCCCTAAGCTCTTGTCAAGGCCCTATCATTGTTATAAGTAGACAGGTCAGTGAAGCAGAAGCAAAAACTATGCTTCACATTCACATAAATGTACCTCTTCAGAGTACAATCTATTTAAGCTTTGTTGCTCATAACTGAGGACAGTTTCAGATGGCCCAGCTGCATAGTCTTTACACTGTAAAGTCGTTGTCCCACTGTGTGAACTCTTTGGTTCCCCCCTTTTCACCTCCCCTCTCCCCTAAAATTCACATAGAAATCTTGATTCATTAAGGGTGAAGGGACCTTATGCTCATTAGCAAGCTTGGGAACCAGATCTCTTTGAACCTTCTGCATATCCCCACAATTAAACTAAGGGAGTTGCAGTTACAGTGACAGGAACACTGTGTCTAACCTCCGTCCAAACCATAATAGCATAGAAAAGTTCAACAATGGAGGCAAAGTTCAAGTCAGTCTCTAAGGCTTATTCACACTTGCTTTGTGGTAAGGGCAGGAGAGTGTTTGTCTCACAGAGACCTGAACCACATACCATTTGTTTTCATGCTTAGTCTCCAAATACCTGGGCAGCTTTAAAATGCACCAGACCAATCTGGTTTGCTTACTTTTTTCAGCATTAGTCATGGATTACTCTGGCTTCAATAAACTTCACTTTGTCTGGTGATAACTGGTACATGGGACTAAAAATCGAATGTTCTCCTTTGGCATGACATAAAGAATCATCATTTTCACATTGTCAAGACCAGCATTATCTCCATTTCTTCACCTCCTATCTCATGCTAGATGGCAGCATCTTAAGCCAACTTGTTCCAGACTATCCAGCATAAGGTTAGTTGATCAGAATTTCAAAAAGAGATTGGCATATTTTGGAATGAAACAGGAATAACTAAAAGGATATTCTCAAGAAAGAAAGAAAGAAAGAAAGAAAGAAAGAAAGAAATTATGCTTTTAAAAGTGTCTCTTAGGAATGGTAAACATCACCTCTACAACAGCAGTTGTCAATAACTATGGATACTTTTAATATGCAGCAGGCAGCTACATCTGCTTTACCTGAAATAAGTGTAGGAAATTGATTCCTGATGGGGAAACTCATATGGGGTAGCAGAATTTAACCCTTTGTCCTTCTCCATGGTCCTGATTCTAGATTGTCCCTCTTGTTATTTAATCCTCACAGTAAGAGAAAAGTCCACTACAGTGGACAGAAGGGGAGGGTTACTAGCCTACACTGGGAACAGGTTAGCTTTCCTATCCTCTGTGCATAAATTCTAATCAGGACCAAGTTTCCTATTTTTTTGAGTAAGGATGAAGAATAGACCCATGTACAGGAATGTTCACATCACATTTATGAGTTTCAGATGCCAAAGAAATGGGCTGGTTATACTCTACAGAACAGGAGGCAAAGTGATTCTGTCAATAGTACTTTCCATCTTATTTTATTACCATGCTGTATAATTGCACCAGGGGCCCACTTTACAGAATTATACAAAATTATAGCAGTCTTATTTACCTGGCCTTGCACAATCATATGGATTCCTGGGGTTTGTAGTCTGGTGTGGTAATAGAAGACAACTCTTAATTCTCCCCTCTAAATTACCAATCCCAGGATTCCATAGGATGTGAAAATAGTGGTTTAATTTCAAAAGTAGTGCTATAATTCTATGGTGTGAAAGGGCCCCTGGACTTTCACAGGAGTACCATCTACATCAACTTGAAAATCTCTCATAGCATCCACAATCCATTCAGGTTATACTGTTAGGTTTCTAACTGGTTGTTGTTTTAACCCTTCATGTTTATGTATTGATATATTATTGTATTTCTGTATTATTTTATCTGTATAAACCACTCTGGAAGCCATTTTTTGTGGGTGCCACCATAAAAAAGGCATTGTCTTTAGCAGACATACCTAATGTATCTCAGATGGTGAGGGTACCTAGAGTGGAAGCAAAGAACAGAGAGGAACGCAGAGAAGCACATGACAATTCAGGTTCACTGGCCAAACCATGAACTGCTTCAAAGGTCATTAACAACATTTTGAAAGGGACCTGGACATGGACCAGGAATTAGTGAAGTTATTCTGACATATGTTGATACTATGTAGGTCAGTTACAAGTTATATGACTTTATTCTGAACCCACTATTCAGTAATAGGCCCGATCCATCAGCCCCACATAGAACATACTAGTATGCCTTGGTGACTGTCAGAATTTGGTTCTCCAAGACCATGTTTTTTCTAATCAGGCAAGGGTGCAGTTGGCATATGAGTCAAAGCAGGTAAAAGCCACCTCATGCTATAGAAGAGACTTGTGCCTCTTTTAGTGACAAGGATAGCTCAAGGAACACACTCATACTACAAACCTCAGATACAGTGCAGTCCCATCCAAAACAGGATGAACACCACTTGAAACACAATATTCTGGTAGAACATTGATTGCAACTTGATGTCTCCCTTATTGATATGTGGCTGAACTTGTGAACTTGCCTTGGATTGCTGTGAAGTAATATAAGAACTACAATGGTTTGTAGAAATGATGTGCAGGGCCAATCATTTCATCATGGTCCAATCACCTAGTCATCCTGGTGTAAATCCTAAACTTGACAGAATAGCATTGGATGTATATCTATTATGGGCAATTTACATTGATGTGTTTTCTTCATTTTTTAAAGCCTAACAGATGCAGATTGAGATAGAAAGAAAATTAATATTCAATGTCTATGTGATAAAATCAGTGATTTTTCAGCATAAACACTATAAACAGTAGCTGGGAACGTCTTTCTGTGCTATTTAATCTGATACATGCACTGGAGGAAGAAAACACAGCCATGTCTATCTCATAAATTGTACAATTAGATTTCTAATCCTAGCTTTTGACAAAGTAGGAAAATATTAAAGATTTCTGTGATTGTTTTCCAGCTCTCTCATCAACATAGAAGTATGCATAGAAAGCTAGACTCAAACAAAAGGAAACATTCAGATTTCTAATACCTTCTTACATAAGCTTCAAGTGCATGTCTCTATTTTAAACACTAATCAATGTCTGGTTAAATATTTCACTGTTAGGCTTCTTAGAAGCAGATTAACTATATATTATGTTAATGCTTAGGCCTGACTCTATATTTTGGGCCTACTGGTGAATAGTAGATGCAGGCAGATGAAACACACACAACAGCTTGGTTGGAGAACAAAAAAATCCAGAGTTTAAATATAAGCATAGACTTGGACAGGCAGCCGACATGCTGTGGGTCAACCAAGGAGTAATACTGATGGAGTCCAAGTCAGTACAGTATAAGCCACTGTGGTTTCCTTGTCACCTGGACATGGGGCAGATCTAACAGTCCCCAAAGCTGGGTGTGCCCTTGTAACTTTCACCCCGAGGTACCTTAAGAGAGGCCTTAAAGGGGGAAGGGAAGCCCTGTCACCCCCCCCCAACTGGACCTGGCTCCAGTTCACACCATTAAAGTTGTAACAAAGGTAAGAAATATATCAGCAAGGTAAATCTAAGTAGAGAGATCTTGTAGCACCTTTGAGACTAACTGAAAGACTAACTGGAGTATGAGCTTTCACAGACTTAAGTCTACTTCCCGGGTGAGAAGAGATATCTTCCTGAATGCCAGAGGACTTCCAACAATTTGAAATGGTACATTAAAATATTAATTCAATCACTGATTGGTGTTTAAAACTGAAACATGTTATTGGTGCACTTGAAGTGCTTCTGAACAAGGTTTGTGCAAACCAATGGCTGTAGTCTATTATCAACTCATTTTGTAGGGGGAAAGTAACCCATGAAAAGGAAAGGTCACATTCCAGAGACCATGAAGAAAAACCCCAGTCACCCTGGGAAGTAATTCTCACACATATGGGAAATGCAATGAGCTGATTAAACCAGAGTATGAAAAGTAACTTTAAAAACCAAGGAACAATATTTAGTAGAAGAACTAGAGAGATCAAACAATGAAATTAATACTTTAAGTATTAAGCTTGGCTGGGGGGGAGTGTGCATATATTTCTTTATAATAAATAAATACATTCTTAATAAAATGTATGTTCAAGCACATCAAAGATAGTAACTTTTCCATCAAAGCTGGGAGACCTTCTACTGCTGATTAAAAAAACTGTAGGGCACATTCGATTGGAACTAGACAACAAACTACACTAAATGTATCTCCCATCCAGTTAAATAGTTCATGGGTAGGAGAAACTGCCAGCAGAATGTGCTCTCCATATTACAAGTTAACTCTGAAGTCAAAGAATATGTCAGGACCATGTCTGGGAGCCCCCTTTAAAGACTCAGACAGGACAATCCTAACTCCAAATAAACAGGAATGTGAAAAGGAAGCACAAACCTCTGAAAATAAAAAATTCCCTCTGCTTGCTGATGATCCCAGCATGATCCCTGGAATCAGTGGTCCAAAGCTCCCTCAAAATGATCTGGCAACAATGGAAAACCAGGATACTCTAACTGTTCTGATTTGGCAGGGATAATCTCAATTAATCTACTGTAATGTCATTCCACTTTTTCAGCTGCTTTTAAAATGTCCCAATTTCACTTCCTCCCACTGTCCCTATTTGTCCTCAGTTCACTTCAATTGCTGCAAACTGAGTTGAAAGTGCTGAAGTACAGTTGGCCCTTCTTACAGACAGATTTTTTTATACATGGATTCAACCGTACACGGTTTGAAAATGTTCAAAAAAAGTATAAATTTCAAAAAACAAACCTTGATTTTCCGTTTTTTATAAGGGATACCATTTTGCTATGTCATTATATTAAATGGGACTTGAGCATACATGGATTTTGTTATACACGGGGGATCTTGGAACCAAACCCCAGTGTATAACAAGGGTCCACTGTAGTTTGCACACAACTCACCATGGGAGAGAAAAGAAGAGAGGGCAGCATCTTTCCCTTCCTTGTAGAATCAGGCAAAAGTAACATCATCTACTAGCTCGTGTTTTCTTCCTCATTAATAACTTTTGCCATCTTGACCATGCTCAGATGTTGCTTGGCCAGAGGTGTCCCAATTTTCCTCTGAAATGGAGGAGGATCTACACAAAAATTCACATGTAGCTGACTCTCTACAGGCAGTATCGATCAGGAATGCACAAAATGATCAAGGATGATTAAGACAGCAAAATGTCATTGAACCCTCTAAGGCATAATAAAGACTGTCTGCAATGTATCCTCTGCACAATTCCTTGGGAGTAAGCTATACTGAACACTTTTAAACACACACTGTACTTGTAAGAGAATTTGTATTTCAGATATTTCAATAATAAGGGGTGGAAAAAGTAATTTACCCTCCTCCTACAAGTAGGCAAAATTAATAACAGCCGGCTGGTCTTTGCTGAGCCTCCACATCTTAAAAACAGTCCCAGGGTCCCTGGGTTTCCTGACATCTGTCAATCTGTTCTCTTGGCAGATGTTAGCCAATAGAAGAACCAAACTGGGGGTTGGGGAGAAGGGATGTTAAGAAGTAGAAGTTGATTTACAGCAGATCTAAACCTCATCTAGCCTAGAAGAGCTGTCACAATGCTGGCACAAATTTAGGCTAGGTCAAATGCATTTCTAAATGACACCAGTATCAATGTGAAAGGACCTTGGATTAAACATTGCTTCACCTGGCCTGTTTTCAGATTAGCTAGTCATTGGTCACCTTTGCCAGTCACAGAGACCTGGTGGCTCATTTGAATCCAGCCCACTCAATTTTACTGCACCCTGAAAGAATGCCTTTTTTTCTCAATTGGAAAAAAAATGTTTATTTGCCATCAGAATATAAAACAGGAGCTAATTTTATTTCTCAAGACAACTGAAAGCTAAAAATTATTACTGTTTTGATTTTGTAATAATTTAATTCTGTTTTAATATAACACTTTTCTATGTTTTTAATTGTACTCTTTTTATCTTCTAAGCTGCTCTCAGTCCCAGTTTTGGGGAAAGGGTGAGATATAAATAAATACTGTAACAACAACAACAACAACAACTGAATTAATCTGCAGAATACAGAACCTCCAGCTATAAGAACTTCTTTTCATTTTTCATCAATGTATTTATCAACTAGTACAAGCAATGCACAAAGGTTTGTAGTTGTTATTCAGTATTTCACCAATATAGTTAATCTTTAAACTAAACTGTCAGGCTAAGCTAGTAGTAGCCTGGAGATGTAGATAATAGGAGAAGGAGGAAAACAATTAATTGCCTATACACTGATTAAATTTGTAAGGAAAACAGGCAAATAAGAGTAGATCCCATAACAGAAGTGAACATAGCACAGAGTAAAAAAAAGTAAACTAAACTACTGAAATCTTGCCTAGTTCCAGAATTACATTTTATCAATCAACATAAAAGAAAGTGTCCCACTATTTCAAACACTGAAACATAGATTTCCCCATTGCTCTTTACTGGAAAAAAACTGCATAGCTAATTAAATAATTTTAGGACTTCAGCTATAGTTCTTGAGACACACACAATATTTGGAATCAGGGATCTCAGATGAAAAGCAAAATGCCTCATTATAGAGTACATTATTGGTTACAGTAAATAAAGATGGTAACAGATACACTTTATCTAAATGGAAATATAACTAAAAAACCACATTACATGATCAAGCATCTCTCTATGCCTCTACAAAGACATTAGGACAATTTTGCAAAGCTTGCCAATACACCAGTAATAAACAAAGTTTCACTTCAAGATAGTCAGCAAATGTTGTTGACGCTTGTAAGTAACTACAGTATATGTTTAAAATGACAAGCATTAAACAAGGAAAGGTAAGCTCGGTCCCTCATTTGATACATCTGACAGATATCACAGATATGCTCAATGGAATATTTTTAAGATCCTGTTAGGTTTATCACCAGATGTCAAAACACGGTGCTTCCCTCTAATTTTAACAAAAGTATTTTAGAGGTACTGAAAAATGTTCCAAACTAGCCTCTGGTTTTCATAAAGCATACGCCAATGTGAACAAAGAATTCTAAAAGCCAGAGCAATCACTTTTGCTAACCATCAAGTTGCTTCTAACTTGCTTTAAAAAGAACAACAGTAGAACAAAATCACAAATCAAACTTTTTCAAAGTATACACCAAGCTGTGTACCCACCGAGGCATTTGGGCCTAAGTCTGTTTGCTGAAACATTGCTGTCAGATGTTCACGTTGATCCTCCCCGAAGACAGTGAAAAGCTAAAGAGGGCTATAGTTGCCTCCCTTAGCAGCAGTAATCCTGGACCTCCTGTGCCTTGGACTGTGTGTGTGTAACTGTGAGACAGCTGATTTTGAAGCACAACAGGAAAGTCTGCCCTACAATTCCAGGAAGGCCAGCTCCACCTAATCACCTCCGTCAGTGTTTGGGCACTGAAAACTGCCTCTGCAACAGCCTGGCTGCCTTTTGTCATTGGCACTAAAGCAAACTCTCTCTCTCTCTCTCTCTCTCTCTCTCTCTCTCTCTCTCTCTCCTTTCTTTTTTCAGCATTCAGCATCTATGGAGTGAGAAAGCAGCAAGGATCAGATTCTCTTGCAGCGCATCCGTGTAAGCCACCCAACAATGATGGCTTGTTGTAATAAGGGCACTGGGCTTTGCTGCCACATTATTTGAACAAGTGGAAGCTCAGCCTGCTGTGTAATTAATCCAGGGCTGAATAATGAATTGCAGTTCCCATGCCTGTAAGGGGACACTGACCTGAACCAGCAAAAACCTGTTACGCTACCAGCAGTTCCAAACTTTCCTATTTTCTCATGGCAGCAGTGTCACACAGTCTAGCATCCAACTGTTATATAACTGTGTATTTGTTTAGTTCCTTGGTCTCATTCAACAACCAGCTGGAACAATAGGGAAAATAATTTAATATTCAATAAAAGACTTTTCTCTCAGAGTGGTGCCCTTTGGGAAGGGTAGAAGGGCAGCTTGAAAGCACAGTTTATTTTCTCTCAGGACCCCATGATCATTTTGCTTATTATGAACCATATAGTAAAGCAGAAGTTCCCTTAAAATACATTGCTTTCCTGTGACATATAATCTTAAAAAGGCTTTTAAATTCTTCTGTGAGCCACCTGAACAATGAACCCTTAAAGCACTGCCCCTAGTTTCTTCCTTTGCAATTTCTATACATTGACAGTTATGTGGCCATAGAATTGAATTTCTTTACTTCAAAAAAGGAGTCAAATAGTCAATATGCCTACATTATCAATATTTGAATAAACTTCTTGGAGCATAATTTTCCCCTTTCATGTCTTCCTAAGCCTTCTGATCCATAACAGACCTCTGCTTTTCAAGGAAGGTGTTAAAAGATTCATGTGAAAGTGGAAGCAGCAGGAATGAATTGCTTCCTTCTGTTCCACTTTTCATGTTGCACTGCTGCCTAGTATGTTGTTATACTGGAATGAAAAATACATTAAATGCCCCGAAGAATGGATTCAGATCAACATTCCATTCACTCTTCATCTGAGAGACAAATTTCCACTTGATTTGCCTTACCGAGTAATTTAATTCCCACTCCCATCATATCCTTTCTTAAAAGAATGACCAGGATTATATGACATTAAAACTGCCATAGATCCTATAGTTAGGATCCCAACATTTATACAGAATGGAGGAAACAAATTAAAAAAGACATCTGTAGTAACCCAAGCTAGCTAAACTGCATGGGTAAGAGTAGCAATAAATGAGACTCAGCACTATCTTTTGTTCTCACAGACACAACTATGCAGAATGTGATGCAGGAGCTGACTCATCCTAGCACAATCCTGTACCACTGGGGGAAATGCCTGAATTAAATGGCTATGTGGTTAGAAATATTTCCATGGTTTTCACTCATATTTGGCACTTATTCCAAGCAGAGATGATGAGGGGGAAAATGGCACCATTGTCTTCCCAAGGTTTACTTATAATTTAAATAAAATAAATAAAGGGTGGCTTTAAAATAAATAAGGATAATTTTAAGCCACCAAAATGTCCTTTTCAGGAGGCATCCAAGAATGGTAGCACAATATCAAAACACCAGTGCCATCAACAGCCAGCACATGTGATTCATACAACTCCCCTAAGGCATGGGATCACACCACAGGGAAGGGGCTATCCCCTGCTGTTGTGTGTACAGAAAGTAACATACGCTTTAGGCATAATCAGCAATAGAGCAGAAAACACAGCAGGACTTTTTGATTTTCTAACCATGGTGTTGAGTCTTTATCCTGATTCAAACAAGTGTGCCCAATCCAATCTAAAATCCTCCCCAGCATTTGCAGGTGGAAAAGAAGTGCTCTAGCTACAGACTGGCATGAATTCCAAAGAATGCTTCCAAAGCTTGCCTCCTAATTTAACACACCATATTCATCTTACAAAATAAATGCTTCCAATGTGCATCTTAAATCTGCAGCTGATAAGCTATGCCTTATTAAAAATTGGCTACTTGTGTTGTTCAAGTGTTACACTTGATACAGCTTATCAAGCACAAATTACATTAGATAAGTAGGATGTTACTTTATGCTGGAGCTGTCTTTCTCGATTCACGATGTAAATTGAGACTTATGTAAATGGGAGGAGCCTATTCCACAGGAGATTATTGGAAACTGGGGATAAATTCCAGTGGAACTGAAGTGGCTAGAAAATTATTGATTTTACTCATCCCATCACCGGTCTTAGGCTACATCCGCACTGCAGCAATAATCACGTTTTATACCACACAAACTGCCATGGCTCAATGCTATGAAATTCTGGAAACTGTAGTTTGTTGTAGCACCAGAGATCTTTGACTTAGAAAGCTAACTACAATTCCCAGAAATCCATAGCATTGGGTCATGACAGTTAAAGTGGTGTCAAACCAGATTATTGCTGCAGTGCAGATGCAGCCTGAACAAGGTTTAAAGCATATACATCAGAATTTACCTTTTCCAGGCTAGAGAAATGTGCAGATGCTCTCCAGAGGGACTAGAAGGGGCAGCACCTGCTGATCCCAAGATAAACCTTCCATTAGATGACAGTTCCTCTTCAGAGCAACACACACAGAGAAAGCAACTGGTAATAACTTCCCCAGGTGGAGAAAGCACATCAGGAGAGAGAAGGGTACCACATCCCACATTGTGTCTTCTACAGCATGTGCAGAGGGCACAACAAGAGAAGAGGCAACACAGCTCTTATACAGTAAACTGCTGCACTACACCACAAAACAGTCCTTGCACAGAATACCTGTTGATTTCTTTCTTCCCACTTTCCCACTCAGTCTTTCATGATAAGCAGGCTTTAAGATGCCACATTTTTACTTGTGACTTTATCATTTTTACTGTAGCATGTTAAGCAGAGTTACCCCTTTTGATATGGGTACTGTTATCCAGTTGCTTTCTCCCCAACATGACTCCGCCACCTAAGCAGCCACATCCAAATGCCAAGACTCCAGTTTCTTCCTCCTCCTAACACTCCCTTTTCTAAGCAAAAAAGGAAACCATCAGATAGGTTAGAAGTTGTGCCAAAACAAGATTTTCTTTGTTTAGAAGACAGTGATCTTTCAAAGCTCACCTTCCCCTAATACACCCGTTCCAGCAGAAGCAAGGCTACCATTCCTTTCTCCACATCCCCAGTCCCCCAATCTAGGCAGGTCAGCAAAAACTAGTGAAGTAATTCTTTCCAATGCCCAGGCTCCATCTTACCTTATATCCTCATGATCACACCTCTCCTTCCTCATTCAACTGCATGGGTGTGCTAGGAGAGTGACGCATTGTGGGTAAGACTTTTATTTATTTACTTCAGGAGAAAAGTTGTACATTTGAAATGTTGTAAAGGGGAGCAATGTAAATTGACACTTACCTAGGTACAATATCATTGTCTTGGGAAAGTCATTGCTACTTATAGCAATAGCAAGTACATTTATATACCACTTATCAGTGCACTTAAGCACTCCCTAAGCGGCTTACAATGTGTAAACTAATTACCCCCAACAAGCTGGGTCTACATTTTAGCGACCTATGGAAGGATGCAAGGCTGAGTCAATCTTGCAGCCCTGCAGGATCGAATTCACAACCTTGTGGCTTAGAAGTTGAAATAAACATTTCTTTCCTTGAGAGAATCCTGACACCGCACATGTACATGGAACATGACACAAATCAAGCAAAAGTTGTGTGGAGTCCACAAAATCCATAAAGGGTATCTTTGTTGTCAGTAACTTTCATTAAAGCTCCCAGGACAATAAAAAACCCCCAGCTCTTTTGTAATTCTATTGTCAGGATTCTCTCAACTTTTTGAAAACACTATTGAATTTGATGAACATCAGATAGGTTAAGCCCCGTTCAGACTGACCTTTTTGCGCTGGATGAAACTGAGAAGATTCGGTCTCCCCCCCCCCCAAATCCCTCTGTAAGCTAGTGCCTACTACGTCAATCAGGGTATTTTAACCCTGAATGTCCTTGTAGCTCCTGCGGAGAAATCAGTTTGCTGTCAATCAAATTCAGTTCCGCTTTCGTCATAGGCGATGTTTCCTGCAGCCATTGGGCAATCAGAAGTGTGCTTTCCCCCCCTCCTTAAAAAAACAACAGGCGGAAGTGTGTGCATATGCTGTCAAATTTTAAAACCTCTAGGTGTGTGTGTGTTGTGTGTATTTGGGTCACTACAGATTATGGCAACCCTAAAACATCCTGGGGTTTTCTTGGTGAGTTTGGTTCCGAAGAGATTTGCCATTACCTTTCACCTGAGGCTGAGAGAGTATGACTCCCTCAAAGTCATGGGTCTCCGCAGCCTTCCAGCCTCCCCTTCACTTCCAGCCCAATGCTACAGCCCTTGCCTCCCCCCCATGCATCCTCTTCCCATTACAATAATAATAATAATAATTCCTCACTCCAGAATGCCATCTCTGCAACCTCTTGCTTTACCACCCCAGAATGCCTCACATAGACATAAAATAATAATAATAATAATAATAATAATAATAATAATAATTCCTCGCCTTGGAATGCCATCTCTGCATCCTTTGGAATGCAAAAGCATTCTGTATCAATTTGCCAAATTGAAAGAGAAACATTTGTAACATTTGCATTGTAGCATTCGCATATAAAAGAAAAAAAGCCTTTTGCAAAGAGCGTGCTGGGAGCAAGCAAATGAAAGGGAAAGTACCACAAGCAGACACACATTCTATCTATATATGTATCTACCTGTATCAAAAAGCATGTGCATAGTCTGTCAAAAATTAAAAAAGAGAGAGAGAGAAAGCTGCACGGAGGCTTGCTCCATTCCTTGCCCTCCCTCTGACCTACCCTGAATTGACCCTTTCTTTGGCTTCATCCTCTTGCTCTGTTACCACCGATCGCCCTTTACATCCTTTCTCTGACTCCTTCCTCCTCCTGCTCTTGCTCCGTTTCCTGCCGCCCCCCGGACCTGCCCTGAACTGACCCTTTCTCCAGCTCCTTCCTCCTCTGCCTCCAACTCACCTTTTCCCCCAATTCTGTCCTCCCCCCCCCCCCCGCTCCATCCGTCACCCCAATTGCCCTTGGCACCCATCCTAAGGCTCCTGTCTATTCCTCCTCCTCATTCCGATGCTGCCCTCCGTGGCCCCCTTCTTTCCCCCCTGGCTTCATCCTCCTCCTCCTCCTCCTCCGTCACCCTGATGAAGGGGAGGGAATGTTCTGCCCTCTGCCCTCCCTCTGACCTAAATCCCTCCCCTGAACTTTCCCTGATCATGATCAAGGCCAAGTTCATATTCGCCTGACCAGCTTTTACCTCACTTCTAGAAGACCCGTGCTAAGGGGCATTTGCCCCGGAATGGGTGTGCAAAACTCATATTCACTTGTGGGAGATTCGGGGTGAATATGAACTTCATGTGCATAATTCAGTTCCTGATCCAGGATAAAAGGTATTCTGAATGGCCCCTCTGAAGATGTGCCAGAAACACTACATTTTCTTTGTTTAGGAGACAGTGATCTTTCAAAGCTCACCATTAAAAAAAAACACACACACACACACACACAAAAACTATTCACTTATAAAATACTGAATAAAAACACTATTTTGTTTAAAGAAAGAACCAGCACGATTCTCGTTTCATTGTATTGCTTTTAATCTCAAATTGCTGGAGCTATTTGCACAGCAACTGGTTTTCTTTATTAAGTAGGAAAAGCACCAAAAGAGAATTACTCTTTTGTACTTGCAGTAGTTGCTAAACACTGAACTATAGTTTGACCACTTGAAAAGCAGGAAAGGATCAGAGAACCAGTACTGACCTAACAAATTCATCATCCACAAATAGAATATGAGCTCTGTATGACCATATAATTGTGGTAATGAACACATCAGAAAAAAAGCTCAACAAGAAACAAGATGACTCATTCATGTCTCATTTGCTATTGTCCATCCAGTATAAACCAAGTTACCCACATTCATAAACAGAAAAGTGAAGTATGTGAGCTTGTTCAAATACATCTAAATATTGAAACTGGAGAAAAACCATCTTATTTCATTTAATTTCATTCATTTGTTAAAATAATACCGTAACTTTCTAAAATAATGTGCCCAAGCTAGCAAGCAACAATAAAATAAGTACAGCAAAACAGTCCTAAAATAAATCACACTACGGTATTTTACTGATAAAAGTCAATAAAAAAAGTGGCCAAGTAAAAATAACAGAAAAAAAAATCCATGGGGATATATTGTGCAGGGGACCATCTGGATCCTAAAATTCACAGATTTTTCCTGTGAATGTTCAGATACACAGTCCAATTTCTCTTTGACCTGATGTTCTCCCATGTGAAGAGCAACATATACAGGTGACTTTGGGGGAGAAATGAACTGAGCTAAAGTTATTTGCTCCAGAAATGTTCTCCAATTTTGCAGCAATAAATATGTTCTGGCATCAGGGAGGATGGAAAATAACAAAAATATCCTTACTCTTCCTATCCTCCACTTTTCCTTCCATGCTTGAAAGGAACCCCAAGACTCCCACACCAGCATAGCTTAAATCCTGAACAGGAATATAAATCTTTGGGGCTGGGGATACTCTGCCCTACCTGCTATTTTTTTTTGTTTTGTTCTAATGCAATGTTCTGGCTTTACACTCTCTTGCCTGATAATTGTATTTAGTATTCAGGCAATGTGTATCTTATTAGGTCTGGTTATGATAAGTCTAAATCTCCTGTTTGACTTTTTTTTAGTCACGAAATGTATTCTAAAAAGTATCTTGTTAATGAACTCCCGGTTTCAAGCATGGCTTCATACAGTGTTCTTATGTGTCTCCTTTGCTATGATGTCATGTTGTAAAGAGAGACTTGTATATTAGCTGAATAATCAAAAATCCATGTATTTCCTCTTTAAGATAAGGAGATGAGCAGTTATCATGACATCATCTGATAATGTTTGCACAATTGCGTGACATTGAGGGGAGCATCCCACTATGCTCCCATCACTTTTGCTTATGTGAAAATATCCGTATGAGTTGGTTCTCCATATCCATGGATTCTGCATCCATGGATTCAAGCATCCGTGTGTGTGTGTGTGTGATTTTAGATAAGGGATGCCATTTTACTATGCCACTGTATATAATGGGGCATGCACATTCATGGATTTTGGTATCCATGTCCCAGAGGACAGCAAGACCCCACTATAATTCTCTCTCTGTGTGTGTATAAACATACATATGTAAATACACACACACACACACACACAACCCAAAATAGAAAGCTCAGTGAATTAAATGCACCTGGAGGTTTTTGCCCTAGATTTAACATGCAAGTCATTTATTTATTTATTGCCACAATACAAAAATTAAGAAGTGAGGAAACTATCAAAATTTTAAGGCCACTTGAAAACAGTACAACAGAAACAAACAGAAAATCCAACATATTGTACAAGGCTAGCCCCATCCTCAAAGAGTTGTCAAAACAGAAAGGTTTTCATCTATTTCATCTTCATCTGCCAGTCTGACCTCTCTAGGTACAGCGTTCCAGATCCTGGGGGTAGGCCCTTTTCCATGTTCCCACAATCCATGAGGGTGGTAGGACAAAGATAAGGGGGTCCACAGCAGATCTCAAAAACCAGGCAGGTTTGTAAGGGAGAATATAGTCCTTAAAATAACCTGGACCTAAGGAGTATGTGGCTTTATAGGTCAAAACCAGCACTCTGAATTGTGCCCAGAAATGAACCAGCAGCCACTGAAGCTGTGTGCTCCCAGAAATAAGTCTCAGTGGTCTTAGAGGGTCTTAGCCCAGGATTTCCTCTGCCCCCACTTCTTTAACCAGCTTCAAAACGGAGTTGAAAACCATCCTGTTCAGAGAAGCCTTCCCAGGCATTGCATAATTGTCGCTTACTATTTGATGTTCTTTTGGTGCCTGTTTATCAAACCATTTCTTGTATTGCTATGTACTGTATATGCATTATCCTACTTGAGAGTATGTATTTTCCCTGGAAAATGATTAACCATCCATTATAAAGCCAAGCCTCCCTCTAGTCCATCTGCCTTGGTCCAGGCCTCGGAGGTAGAGAGGAACTGCTGGACCTCTTACCCTTTCCCTCCACCACTCCCTTCTCCTTCTGTGTCATGTCTTTTTAGATTGTAAGCCCGAGGGCAGGGATCCGTCTAACTAAAAAGATTGCATGTACAGCACTGTGTAAATTTACAGCGCTTCATAAATAAAGGTTAATAATAATAATAATAATAATAATAATAATAATAATAATAATAATCATCTGTCTCAGAAGGTGCTAGACTCTTCACCTTTAGGCATCTTTAAACATAGGTTTGGTGATCATATTTTAGGAGTGTTATAATTATGTATTGTTGCATGGCAGAAGGTTAGTTGAAAATCACCAAATGGTGTCTGTGGTCCCTTCCAACTCTACAGTTCTATGATTCTATGAAAAACCAAACACTGAATCCAGAAGAACACCCAAGCTGTCGACTGTCATCTTCTGGAGGCGAGTAACCTCATCTAGCACAGACAGAGGACCTTACCACACAGGCTCTTGGCACAGGACAAGAACGGTCCAAAAGGGGTCGGGAAGGGAACAAAACAAGTGGGGGACGCATTTTACTGCACACAGGAATCCTTCACTAGTTCCGTTCCCTTCCTTTCCATCCCAGAGGAGGCGATTTTTGAGAACTGTTCTGAACAGTTCTCAAAAATTGCGTCCTCTGGGATGGATTGGGAAGGGAAGGGAGCGGAATGGAATGGGGACTTCTGTGGGCAGTAAAATGCATCCCCCACTCATTCCTGGTCCCTTTCGTGCCATTCCCATTCTGTGCCTGGAGCCCCTGTGGGGTAAAGTCCTGAATCTATTTCCTGGTTTTGCCTTTAAACTGACCAGAAACACCTCTGTATTATTTGGATTAAATTTTAGTTTGTTCAGACTCATCCAGCCCATTACTCATGACAGGCATTTGTTTAGGACTGAAACAGCTTTCTTGGATTGTGGTACAAAGAGTGCACATAGTGATGGCACCAGTCCCATAACTCCAGAGAATCTCTCCCAATGGTTCCACACATATGTAAAATACCATGGGGGACAGAACTGAGGTGACCAAGCACTATCATCTGGGTTTGCTCCTTCAGGAACAAGCTAAGCCACTGTAAAACTATGTCCCAGGATCCATCACAGAAAGGTGGCCCAAAATTATACCATGGTCAGTAGCATCACATGCCACAAGAGGTTCAGCAGAACAAACAGGGTTACACAAACTTTGTTTTGTTTCCAGCATGGGTCATCTACCAAGACAACCAAAACTGTCTCCGTTTCAGAACCTTGCCTCAAAATGGAATGCTAGGCCCGTTCCGCACGGGCATAAAATACATCCCTAGGACGTACTAGGGTTAGGAAATGGCATACTTTATGCACGCCTCTAACCCTAGTACATCCTGGGGACGAACAAAATGGCGGCGCCCATTCTACATGGGTGCCGCCATCTTGATGTAGTGGACACTTAGCATCTGCACATTGCGCGGTGCTAATGATGTTGTGAGTATGCCATTGGCACCTTGCAGCATCATTAGCATGCCGCAACAAGAAATGCCATTTTGGCGCTTCTTTTTTGCGGCACCGGGAGCCTCGCAGTTTGGCCGCTGGGGCTCCTCGGCACTGCTAATGACGGTGGTGGCAGACTGCCACTTTCAGGCGGTCTGTAATGTGCCCTAGACAGTAATTGATAATTATCAGGGAGGGCCTTTTTTTTTTACTAATGGTTTTATAACTGCATCCTTCAATCATGCTGGAACTCTTCCATGTTTTAGCAAACAATTTCTCTCTCCCTCTACTCACATGACCAGTATCCTTCTGTTTTTTTTAAATAAGCCAGGAAGAGCAAGATCTAATAAACATGTTGTGACTCTCACATCTTCAAGAATCCTGTCCACATCCTCAGACTGCACAAACTGAAAAGTATCCATTATCATAGGACAAGCAGGCACCAAAGTTACATCCACTGGAACTGTGTCAATTATAGAATCCAACTCAGAGCAGTGTGATTTTATCTGCAAAGTGCTGGAAAAGTTGTTCAATAGCCTGCCGCATGGTCTTGATTTCCTTCTCTTGGGACTGTATGTAAAAGATTCCTGACCATTTGAAACAACTATGCCGGCTGGCTCTTTACAAATGCAATAGAGGCAGAAAAGAAATGGGTCTTTGCTGCTGTATTGCCAGAGAGTAGGCCCTCAGATGAGCTGAAGCCTGTGTTCAATTGGACCAAACTCTGAATTTTCTGCCTACTTCTCTCTAATTGCCTTCTCACTGGTTTTATCACTTGGAAAATCAAGGGCCTGATTTGGCGCCATTTCATGAGAGGAAATGCTTGGGAGTGATTGTGTCTACTATCCTGACCCCATTCAACTTTGACAGATTCCATCCAGATCCCTAAGCCTCCAGGGGTGGACCATTTTAATGCCACAGAGATTCTGAGTCAAAGCAAATCTAAACCCCAACAAGGGGTGATCTGTCCATAACATTAGAACTTAAGACAGTTCGTCCACTCCTAGACACACTCACCTTTCCATTACAGAAAAAGAGGCCCAGAGTATTCTCAGGAGCATGAATAGGGCCAAATACCACTTGAGAAAGACCTATGATTGTATTGATTCTACACACTAACACAGCTCTTTGAATTTTACCACTTAGGAAATCAAAGAAAGAAGGGGGGAAATGAGTGAGTGGGGAAAAAAGAGAAAAAGCACTAAGGATAAAGTGGGAAAATAATCTTAGAATCCAGGTGAAGCTGGTCACTTTTGCTAGTGTATTTACTAATGTATAAATACATATAGGCATGTGTATGTATGCACATGTGGGGAAAGAGAGGAAGAAAATGAATGCGCATTAAACAAGCATATATATTCTGTAGTCTGTAAAACAACACCATAGCAGCTGGGATCCAGGCAAATGGGGCCCTAATAATCTAAATAAGGGCACTCTGATCTTGTCAATGCTATCAACTGAATGTTCATGAAATAATGAAAAGTTGGTGTTTCTATAGTTGCTGTTATAAATGATAACTATCTTTCAACAAGCCCTGTATTAATTCAATGGGAATAAAAGACGTTAGAGAAGAAAATTACAGAAAAACTACAGAATTATCTCAAAGAAATCCCACTGGAATAACAAGAAAAATAAATTGTATCATGTTTTGATGTCTACTTTACCATTACAAAATAATTGCGTACACATAAATAACAAAGACAGGCCAAGGCTCAATTCCTCTATTGGAAATTCAGCTTAACTGGCAGACAGTTCTCCACACAATTGTTTTGCTAGTTCTTTGTGCAAAGCATCAGTGTCAGCAAGTTATTTAGACTTCATATTAAAATGCAATGGTACAGATAGAAACATTTTGAAGTCCATCACTTTCACTTATAGAACAACTGAACAAGTTGTAACCCTAGCACTTTCCTACCAGCCCACTTCATTTTAATTCTTAAGAAATGTGGGTCCACTCAGTTTCTTTTACTCTGGAACATTTTCCTATCAGGATAAGAGCATTAAGTGCTCCAGTTTGTAGACACATAAAAGGATCAATATGTGTTTCATTAATGCAGGGGGTGGGTAAAAGTAAAACTAGGCTACAAAGTCTCCAAGCCACACAAACAGTCTGAAAGCACTCTATGTGCCTTGTGGAAAATTGCAAGTTGAGGGCAAAACCATGCCCTCTGATAGACAACACAGCTCCATTTCATAGTTCTTCAGGATCTTTGTGTACATCTTCAAGAGAAACAGCTGTGACAGCTTGCCCTGAGGGAATGATCTTTAAATCACTTCCCCTAATGGAAGCCCTACACAAATTTGGACTGCCCGCTGGGGAAGTATGGCTGTTGACCTTGCTGTGCCAGGATCCTTTAAAGCTCTATATGAGGTTGACCCCACGAGGAAATGTTGGCAGGCCAGAAGGGACAAGAAGAATTGTCACTAGTCCTTTAAAGCCACTCAAAACACTTGATAAAATTTGTTATTTTAACATTTTTATGCAATGTCTTCCCTAGTTGCTAAAGATAGGATACCTCTTTAGATGTTGTAAAGTTGTTCTTGCATAGTCTGGGGCTACCCAAGAAATTTGTGGCTCAATGTAGGTTTCCCTTCTAAGGAAGCTTCTGTTGGATGGGGGTCCTCCTGCGGCCTCTGACTTTTTAAGAGGTCCCTTTTACCAAGAAGAAAACTCCTGAAGGCACTACAGCAGAACACTGGAAACATCAGTGTCTGGGTTTACATCTCAAAAAATCATGGCAATGGCTATGCTGAGTGGGAGATTCTGGGAACTGTAGTTCCCAACCCTCTCCCAACCTTCAAAAAACGTCTGTACCACAGCAACAGAAGACACACTGGGGATGAGAATATTGTCCCTTTATGTTAGGGAGAGGAGCAAGGGGAAGCAGGAACCGTTACCTAACATTTTTTCATACAAATTTGCTACCTTCAGCAAACAAAACTTTATACTTAATTGGCAGTTCCTTGTTTTCCCTGGCAGCAACTGTTTTCCTCTGATTAGGCAAATATGACATGTGACAGAGCAGTGCAAAACTGCTGCATTAAAAGGTATTGCTGCAGATGCTGATAAGATAGTTTGGTGTGGGACAACAGTGACTCCTCTATCTTCCTCTAAGGGCACAAGAGGCCATGCTAGTCTTAAAAGCCTTTCCTGCCATCATTCGTTCCCAACATGGTGGGAAAAGCTTCCACTATTCTAACAGAACTCCAAATAAGCAGAACACAAGTCTGTGTATGACTATGTTTTCAGATAATATGAAGTACATCTACCAAATTGTTCTGTCAGCAAAATGTTACACAGAATGGTTGTGAGTGCTTCAAGCTTAAGGGCATAATGCTATTATGGAGCAGCTGTATCACCCACTTGACATAAAATGCTGAAGAAAGACTTTAAGGATGGGCAGCAAACCTTTCATTAACATAGATGAGTTACATAAGGAATCTTGGTTATCGAACAACACAGGCACCAAGTGCTAACTTGTATTAGGCAATTGCATAGCCAATGAAAAAAGTTAAGTGCTGAACAGGATTAGTGCTGGAGGCAGTAATTCTTTGATAAGGTCAGCTTTAAAAACAAAACAAAAACATGGTTCCTTTTTACACTTGAAAAATAAGACAGAAAACTTGTTTAAAAACCTGTTGGTTGTATGAACACAATACATGGAAACAGCATATATTACTGAATTCATGGACATTTCACCAAAATGGACAAAATTTAGGGTTTTCCTTCCCTAAACATATCCTCATATCAGTGCCCAGACAATCTTGACATGGTTAAATACTTGTTAGCTATCCCTTTATAATTTTAAATTATACTTTCTAAATGAAATCTGATAGAACCACATGTATCACTTTTACATGCCATTTCTCATTGCTTCAAAACAGAAATTTTGTTCTGCAGTCTTGGTCCTCCTATATCGGGATCCCAATAGTGGAATATCACTCTAATTAGGCACACATCAATTGCTTCTATTTGGCTGGTTGTGAAAGGTCATTTTTCAGCCTCAGCCTCCTCTATCAGCCAATTGTCATCATGTCTCATTTCTCTTTCCCTTTCCACTCTTGTTGGGGGAAGGGTTGAAAGAACTGATCAACTGTTCTTTTGTTCTAATCTCTGTGACTTCAAATAGGTCTGTGGATGGTTGTTTTTAAAACACTATCCTGACTGATAGTTCCAGAGATAAATCTGTGGATGCTTCCTCCTCCACATCCAAGCCTCCCCTATCCAAACACACATTCATTGGGTTATTAATCCCCATTTTTTTAATGCAATGCTTGCTCTTCATCATGCCAAAAACTGCTTGCTGTTAATTGTGGGAAATCTTGCATTAGTTGCACAGATGGAATGAGCTGGCATAATGCATTTCTAAAAACCTCAAAGAGCTTTCCCCTAAAAATAGTTTTAGCAACACAGCGCTCAGTGTGTCATTACTGGAAACCTCTAACTCTTTCAAATCCATGTCAAATGAACAAATTAACAAAATATAACCCTTCATGTAGATTTTTTTAATTACATAGTGAAAATAAAATAATATTGCGTAGAAATGTTACCTGAGGCAATATCCTAGAACTATGTCAGGCAAGTTATACACTCAGTTTGGGAATGTAAGAACCTCCACATGGTGTTGGACTGCAACTCTCACCCTGCACAAGCAGCACAGTCAGAGAGAAAACACTGCAGGAGTTCAAGTCCAATTATTTCTGGGAGGTTATGGTTATATATCTTTTGGTCCCATTCTGTGATACCATTCTATTCTCCTTGCTTTTTAGTTCTGCACTGCACTGGGAAGATCTGAGCATCTTTTTCCATCCCAAAATGTTTTCTTTTGCAATTGTTTTTTTTTTTAAATAACTGAAAGGAACCAGACTTGTTTTAAATGCATTTGGCTTCTTGTTCTCTCTTAGGTAAAATAATTCATTTTTGTTACAATCCATTACATAGGTATCAAGAGATTTTTATGGAGAGTTACCAGCATCACACAGTATATCCTTGCAAATGTCTTGTCAGATTCCACTGCAGGTGCCTTAATAGGCTGACCTCTGATGCTGGCCTGCTGACTAGAAACTGAGGAAGAAAGAAGTGGTTGGCCATTATTGTTCATTTGCTCTTATGGTAAACCACTTTCATTACTTAAAGGGCATTTGAAAAGGGCATTGTAAAGCACTTTGAGATTTTAAAAATGAAAAGTAGCATAGAAATGTTCTAGAATAAATAGATATTTTTCCATGGTTAAGCAAATTAATCCTTAATAATGCTGAACATTTGAGTAGCACTTGCATTTACAAGCTGAATGTGTGATGCTAGACACCAGTTCCACAAAACTGGAACAGATTTTTTTCCAGAACTGAATTCTCAAGTCACAAAATAATAACAGTTAATAACATTGCTGGTCAATGACCGAATAAAATTTTTAAGATTTTTTTAACAGTTAATAATAAACGATTAATGGGTTTCCACAAAGCTAGTGTAGGTGCCAGGTGACATCTAGCTTTCCTAACATAAAGCTTTGCTTTGCCCCACCATGATGCAAATCCTCTAGTACAGTGATTCTCAACAGTGGCGTCATTGGGGATGGTGTCACCCAGTCCGGTAACTCATGATGTCATTCCCCCCTCCACTGACCTCCTCCCATTTCACACCATATAGAATCCTTAGTAATGCTTTTTTGTACTAATGTTACTTGTAAATCATAATTTCAATATATCATTTATTTACATATACACAGTGATGATTTGGTTAAAATGTGATGTTGTTAAAGAAAGTTTTAAAACAATAAAAATTTCAAAAATTTCAATCTAAAATTTTGAAATTTGAAATCTTAATTTTAAAAAATCTGGGCCCATCCCCTTCTCCTCCCACTGAGCTTCCCTCCCATTCCTACCATCTCCTAAAACATTTTAAAGGGAAGCAGATGAATGCCACAGCCTGTTTCTGCCAAAATGTGGGTGTTTGAGGAGCAATGCTGTCAACCCCCTCTTAGGGTGTCACCTGGTGCAGTCTGCACCCCCCACACCTCCAAGTGATGCCACTGATTCTCAAACTGTGGAATAAGACCCCCAAAAGGGATGCAAGAGGTGCTCAAGGGAGAAAGGGAGAATTGCAGGCCCTGATCTGCTCCTCCTCCTTCACATCCCAAACTTTTTCTATCCTGGTAGAGAACAGAAAGGCAAGGCAGGTCCTTGGAGCCTGAAGAGGAGGAAGAAGAGGCAGGGCAGCTTGCTGATTACAGGCTTTGGCAGGGCCCATTCTGAACCTTTTCTTCTTCTTCTTCCCTCACCCATTCCATCACCGCCCTGGTTCTTGGGACAAGTTGATGCTGCAGTCTCGATCAGGTATGCAACAAACAAAGGAGAGCCAGCATCTGAGGCAGCCCCCAGTGGCAGAGGAGGCCAGCAGTGCCTCTTGCTCAGGACTGCCACTATCACCTGGTTCTGACTGAGCCCTCTCAGAGGCCAAAGAGAAGAGGCGTCGGTGGCTCCGCTGCTGAACAAATGGCATTTCAGACCAGCCAGCCGAGGAGGAGTGGTTCAAGGGCATTGCTTCCTGTGAGCCACTGGAGCAGTTTATGTGCCAGGACTCACTGCCACCTCCATCCTCCCTGTTTAAGGATTGCAACCTGTAAATCCCTTACTGTGTGTCCAAGAAGGCTGAAATGTTCAGCAACTGGTTTTGGGGTACTGTAATTTCTAATGTCAGATTTCTGTCCATTAGTCCTCTTCTATAGAGACTGTCCTGTTTGTCTAATGTAAAATGTAGAGGGGCATTGTCGGCATACGATGGCACATAACACATTGGAGGAAGAGCAAATAAATGTATCTGTGATGTTGTGAGTGATGCTATTCGCCCCTGTGATATTGCTCCCAGAGTAGATGTGGGCACAGAATTGGCATCTGCGTATCTGGCAGAGTATTTCCCTGTATTACAATCCATGTTATGTATCCTATTGTAAGTGAGTAGTTGTTTAAAATTTGGCGGATGTCGGTAGGCCAATAAAGACCTGCCTCAAGAGCATGTGAGAGAGCTGTATTATTCACTAGAACCGTTTGTAACTTGTTGATGATGCATTTGAATGATCTCAGATGGGGACTGTAGGTGACCAATAGGGGCATTCTCTCACTTTGTGTTTTTAATCTGTTTTGTAATAAATGGTTCCTGGGTATTAATCTTGCCTTATAATACAAGGCACTGTAACATAGTAAAGTGTTTACAGGTTGCAGTCCTTGACAAGGAAATTATAAATGAAGACTAGAAAGAGAAATTGCTGAATTGAATTATATTCATAAGTTCCAACCCATTTGCAGAGTAATGTACAAAGACAATGGCTTCATGGCACACTACATGTATACTCTCCACATATAACAAAATAAATCTCACAAAGTTTGGAACCCTGAAAAACTGACTTTTGGTAAGCAGATTTATTACTTTCACACATCAGCACTAACAGACTACTATAGATATCTGAAAGACCTGAATCATTTGAAAATTTAGGACAAGAGTCACAATTTGTATCTTTCTGGATTCTATTACATTCTATCGCAGTCCCACAAAGGTATAAATATACTTTATGCCCGAGGCCTTAATATTACTCGGTAATGCATCTGAAGAAATGGGTTTATATTTAAGAAAGCTATGAAATAATCAATCTGGCCAGGTATCAAGATTTATTTTCATACATTTTTTTACTGTATAAGGTTTAGTATAAAACACTGATTAAAGTTATTTTAACAAGTGATATTTTATCATTATTGATTAATTCCAAACAAGGTATGGCACACTTGCTTTGTTTCTTATTCAGATATGACCATGCTGTTTTTGTTCTTAGAACGGGTATGAAATCACAGAACATAAAAATAATGTAGGTCAAAAGGGTAGTTCTATCTATCCACTTCTATCTGGTGGATAATGTCACTAGACAGTGTTAATACAATATGAACATCGACCAAACAAGAATGTCATTTTTCATTATACCACCTGCTCTGGTGTCAAAAATTTGAGGAAGATTTAAGAGTTACTATCCCACTACCACTTCCATACATTATTATAACTTGCTTGTAGCAGGTGACTACAGAAAATGTGTGTTGTTTCCTAGCCTATCTTTAAACATTCTAATTGCATAGCCTCAGCCCACCCATGAGCTATTTCTATAATTGTTAATCTATTTGATTCATATCATTCCATAACTGGGACTCAAGACAATTTAAAACAAGATCCAAAAACAGATACAAACCAAAGCTCCAGTGCTACAATATTTAAAACACATTTGAAGAAACTGCAGTATTAAAATATAATTATGTTAAAACAACCATAAAACTGATTAATTAAAGAGATAATAGCACCTATGAGAGGCAGAATGATATAGTGATTTGAGCATTGGGTTAAGACTCTGGAGACTCAGGGTTTTAATCCCCATTCAGCCATGGAAAACCCACTGGGTGAGCTGGGGCAGGTCACACACTCTCAGCCTCAGAGGAAGGCAATGGCAGCCATAGGCAATAGAGTCACTCAGGCAGCTGCTGAGAACGCATTTCTCACACACCTCCCAGATGTGTCAGTAAAACTATTGGGATGGCAAGAAGGGCTTCCTTCAAAGATCTCAAAACTTTAACAGGTTCATATGCAAAAATATGGTTCCTCAGGGACTCTTTCCAACTTATAGCAATAAAATTCCACTTTAACAGTCATGGTAATATCCTACGGAATCCTGGCGTTATGCTTTGATAAAACACCAGAGCTTTCTGTCTGAAAATTCTAAATAACTGCATAAATTGCTAATCCCAGAATTCCATAGCAGATTCCATAGCCATAAAAGTTAAAGTAGAATCACAGTGCTATACAGATAGTCTGTATTCCTCATATATAGCTCTGTAGGTCATAATTTTGATAACAAATAAAAATTTATTTAACTGTGTTTTAAAGTATAACTTACTGCCTTTTAATATATAGTGAGCTGCTTTCCAGCCCCGGGGAAAAAGCAGAAAATAAAATAAAATATGCAGCTGCTTTATGACTTTCTCTAGCTTATCAATGCTCATATCCAGGGTGACCAAATGCCATAACCTCAAAGGAGGGTGAGGTACCACAAAACGTAGGACATTCAAGGAAAATGTAGGATTTTTTTTTAAAATGTTAATGTAGCACATGTCCTGAAAAAAGAGGACATCTGGTCACCCTGTGCTCAATGGGCATCTTAGTGATGCTCCAGAGGACTTCTTCCTGGACAGAAGGCTGAAATGTAGGTCATGTCCTGGAAAAGGAGAATGCTTGGTCACCCTGTCTAGATCTATCCTTTTGCGGGGATTCCTAAATGCATCTGTCTTGGATAAAAGAGGCCACAATTGTGTAGCACAATTAAAATTCTATGTAAATTACCCCAGACTTTCTAATAGTAAGGTTAACTGGTCTACTGTCACTGTCAGAAAAACAAACTGCTAACATAAGTTCAAATCAAAGTTTTAACCATTCCTAATTACCTTCTCTCGTGGGTTTTTCTTTTTAAGATATAAAAATCGTAGCTGACACATTGTCTTGTCACTAATAAGATTATTTTTAGTGCTGGGATTCCCTCTGGAGCGGATTTACATTTTTCCTGGCATGTTGTATGGGGATGCTTTCAGGGGTGGCACAACAGATGAATTGCTCAACCGATGAATTGTTTATATTGAAGTAAACATTAGTGATGACCTCAAATATATCTACCGACCTTATATGTTTGATCAACATTAACTGCAATTAGTGTAACCCATTTTGTTAAGCTAAGCAAAATACACAGCTTGCTACATAACAGAATACCAACATAGTATTTTCTCAGCCATGGTGCAAAGGACCATCTCAGGAATACAATTCGTATCCTGTCCCCTCCCCAAAGGTGCTCAAAGTAGGCATCAGAGATCCCAGGTGTTTCCCAACCAAATCAGATTAGCTTCAACAAGATGGCTGCATCATATTATTTCAGATCATAGATAGGTGTATGATCAACACCTTTGCTATTATATGGTCAGAATCTAACCAAATCTGTCATAAGTGCATGTATGTATTGTGTTAATTTGTTATATTGGTTAATATTGTATTATGAGAGAATCAGAGTGTATAACTCTGGTTGCTGAGGAATGATGGGAGGTATTGTGCTTGTTTACATGTAGTAGTGGTTGAAAGGGAAGATTGTTGTGTGGCAGTATCTGCGAGTGGGTACATCTACACAATACAAATGTTTAACTTCCACGGCTCCATTCTATAGACTCATAGGATTTGTAGTTTTCTGGGGCACCAGCACACGTTGGCAGAAAAGCCTAAAGACTTTGTACAACTGTATATCCCAGGAGTCCATAGGAAGTTGTGTCAAATTGCATTATTTCTACAATGTAGATTCACCCCACGTCAACAATAAATAATTTTGTTTTAATGATTACAGTACACCTTGGCAACCTATGGTGTCAGAAAAAACAAAGACCACTTTTTCTCAGGATGATGCTGGACACTCTTCTTATAATGGCAATAATAATAATAATAATAATAATAATAATTTATTTATATACCGCTATTCCAAGGATCACAGCGGTGAACAATAAAAGATAAAACAGTTAAAACAACACAAGCCCCAAAACCCCCCCAGCAGAATTACAACAGTTAAGAACAATTAACAGTCAACAACAATAAAAATCCAACAGCACCCCAAGCAAATGGCTGTGTAGAGTGGAATACATCGTAAACATTGCCAAGGGGAAAAGAATAACAGACAAGGCTCGGGGGGAGGGGGGGGGGGAAGCCTGGCGGAATAAGAAGGTCTTCAGGTAGAATTCAAAGATATAGCTATGTTAGCCTCAATATGTAGAGAGATCTTGTAGCACCTTTGAAACTAACTAGAAGAAAAAAATTGGCAGCATGAGCTTTCATAGACTTCAGTCTACTTCTTCAGATGCATTTGGTGTAGTGGAAGCCAGGCACAGACATATACGGTATATGCCATTGGTATGCGAGGATGTCAATTCAAATTACAAATCCTTTGTGTATGGAAATGAAGTTGCAGGTCCAGCTTTAAGGATGGTCATTAGTACACAAAAGCATAGGAAACTGGTCTTTGTGCATGGAGATGAAGTGCCAGATCCAGTTTTGCAAAGAGACTAGTCTGTGGTGAGGGACATCGATGAATGTAGGGCACCCCCATGAGGATGGGGTCAGATAGTGTTGAAACATGTGTAGTGAGTCAAGAAACCATTGTCTTTGTTCAATCATGATAGAAATAGACTGAAGTCTACGAAAGCTCACGCTGCCACTTTCTTTCTTTCAGTTAGTATCAAAGGTGCTACAAGTTCTCTCTACATATTGACTCTTCTTATAAGAACAACTATTCATTGACTTTTTAAAATTGTTATCTATTTTGAAATAATCTCCCAGGCTTTTCCAACTATTCTGACTTACGTTTTTGCCAATAGCTGATTTACAAAAGAACTGACAAGTGGGGTAAAATGTGTGGCCAATAAGCACTGGACTTAAAATCTGCAATTTGTTATTGACATGAGAGTTCATCCACATCATTAGCAAAGGGAGTTATCCATTACCAACTAGCCAAAATAAATCTTTCTTCTGAGCATTAATCAGTAATTCTCAAGCACTTGGCAAAAACAACAATATTAAATTGCTTATTCCCAGTGTTAACACAAATATTATTTAAGTAATTGTCCATGTTAGTTTGAGGCCATTACCAACTTTATAACCCACCTCCCCATAAAAAAATCAGTAACACAAAACTGTTGAAAGACTGATTGATTAAATGTCTGGTGTGTTGAAATATCATAATTTCCTTATAAACAGACACTCTCACATACAAAAACAATGTATTTATTTTACTTGTGGCTAGTTAATCTACTGGGACACATTTTAAATGAGTGCATTTTTAAAAGAAACATTCAGGCATTCACTGAATGATACTACAATATATTCAAAACTCATAAGCTTATCGCACAGCGTGCTGGCAATGTTCTGGGTAGTAAAGTAGAATGGAACGGAACATACTTTATTGCACAGATGGGTTCCCTTTTACTTCCCATTTAGTGCTCATAGTGTCCCTTGCCCGTTCCAGAGTGAAAACTGTTAAAAAGAGTTCTCAGCCAGCGAGAACGCTTCCAGACCGTTCCAGGTGATGTCACTGCAATGAGCCCACCCATTCTCAACCCGTCCTTGTGTTCTGATTGGCTAGGACAATTTCCTCCCCTCCCATCCTAGAACATCTACAATCTCTACTGTTCTTCCGGGTATGAAGTGAGGAGGGTGTCGTAGTGTTAAAATTTAATTATATTTTTATTCATGTAATATTTTTTTTTCTGAGAAAAAGAATGATCACGATGTAAACATCTCCATAGCCAGTTTTTGGATGGAGATTTTTTAACCCCCTCATATACTGAGCACTTAATAGACAAGAGAGAAGCCAGGGAAAGGGAGCAGCCCTTGGGGCAAGCAGGTATGTGTATGTGTGGCAGGCAGGCAGGCATACCTGTGTGTGTGTGTATGTCAGGCAGGGATGCCTCTGTGCGTGTGTGTGTGTGTCAGGCAGGGATGCCCCGTATGCGTGCATGCGTGTGTGTGTGTGTGTGTGTGTGTGTAGCAGGCAGGGATGCCTCTGCCTGTGTGCGTGTTTCCTTGAGGCCTCCTGCTTTCCAAACTTTCCAAGTTGCAGCCCTTCTCTCCCTGTGACCTCGGCGTCTTGGACCAGCCCCTTCCAAAAGTGGGGTGGGTGAGCTTCCCCCCCAAAAAAGAGCTGTCCTCTGGCCAGCTCTCCTCCTCCTCCTCCTCCTCCTCCTCCTCCACGACTCCTTCCCTTTGGCTCTGTCTATCTCTCTTTATGGGTGGCTCCGGTGAGCCAGGCAGGGTGTCCAACCCATGAAGTGAAAAGATCATAGAGTGATGACATGCCACTTACTTCTGCGGTACTAATATCCTCGCTAGAACAGTACATGTGTGCAAAATAAGGACTGCTTGGGAACTATCTCGGCTATAGTACCAATAAAACAGTACATGCAATGTGATAAAATGTGTTCTCATACCATTACCATCACATTATAAATTATCGAATGCAGTAACACCCGTTCCCATATCATTTCTCCAAGGAATGTTTCCAGGACTATATGGGAACGTTACAGGTACTGGTGCGATAAACTTATCAGGGTTCAACCAGACTGCCTCAAAATACTGCAAGTTTCCAGTTCTTTTTGTTTTGACTGTACTTGCCTATTCACAGGTTTGATCCATTCCTTTCTTGAAATATGCCAGATTTCTTTCCCTTCCTCCATTCCTTTCACCTTCTGACTGATCCTATGCCATATCCAGTCTCACATACCTTTTTCAGAAACTGTTTTCTCCCATTTTCACTAAGCTCTTTTTTTTAAAAAAAATCAGGAATTATAATCAAAGCACTCAAATGCTTTAATTATACTAGTTATGGTAAGCATTAGTATCATTTCATTTTAGTGATAATATTTCTCTTCCCCTTGCTTGATCTCTGTTGAATCTGTGTCCTGGAAACAATGGCTGTGTTTATTTGGTGGCCATTGTTATGGGGTCTGAAACAGTTGAAATACATCACAATTTATACATCAATTAAGTTATACATCAGTAGGCTGTCTCCTTTCATATTGCCAATGGACCTATCTCCACAGCAGACATACCTCCTAACCCCCTTCAACTGACATATATAAAACCATCTCCCATATCTACCACACCAAGATAATCTTCAATTTCTGTCATTATTGTAGTTTATGCTGTATCTAGAGTATTAACAATTTAAAATTGGGAGAAACAGTTTTTTTTCTTAAAGTTTCTTAAAGTTTACTAGGGAAGATTACACCTAAGCATTTCAAATGTAAAATTTTAATTGGTATCTATACACTCATCCCTCCATATTTGTGAATTCACTTTTGTGGTTTGGTTATTCACATATTTTATTAATATGTTCCCTCTGGGAATATCTAGGTCCTCCAGTGCAATTGTATGGTCAATTTTAATCAAAAGTTGCACTGTGAAGGACCTAGATATTCCTCGAGACAATACTCTGTTAGGCATTTGTAGCTCCTCCAGCTCAGTTCTATGGTCAAAGTTTGGCAGATGTTGACCAGAGTTGCACTGGAGGAGCTGGACTTGTCTAAGGTCACCCAGCAGATTTCCCTGGCTGAGTGGGGAATTGAACTTTGTTTTCTAGAGTTGTAGACTAATGTGCAATTCACTACACCACATTAGATCTCAGAAAACATTTAAAAGGAGGGAAAGTTGGAATCATGGATGCTCCAGAAGCTTTGGAGAACAATTACTTCAGTAACTTGTTGATTATATGCTCTGGAGCCTTGAGGAACTGAAATCTAAAATATCTGGAAGGCAAAATGTTGCCTACTTTTGCTTCAGTATTCAGCTAGAAGAGATCATTGGGAGAAACCCAGTTTTCTAGTTGCTGCTCACTGGAATGTTATGTGACTATGCCAGAGACTTAATTTGACATGGCCAGTGACTTACCTTCTTATCATTTACCTTGACACGATTCAACCTGACTAACTTTGAGCTGATGTAATTGAAAACTTGCTAACTCTGATCTGTTTTGCTGTAAAAACTAACTGACTAGATGGAATCTGCTCAATTTAGCATACCTCTTATCTCCCCACAACTAGAAACAAAACTGGATACTTGATGTATAAAAAGGCACAGAAGGGCTTAGTTTGACTTCAGTATCTCCAGGACATTTGTACATGCTTCCTTTTAGACTCCAATTTTGGATCCATTTGACAGGCAAGATTATTGTTGCATATACAGACAAGATTATTGCTGTATTACTGTATATACTCGGCTATAAGTGGACCTCATGTATAAGTTGAGGGCAGGTTTTGGAGTCAAAATTATGGATTTAGATATGACTCGTGGATAAACTGAGAGTAAAACTTAGGGATAGGTAACAAAGCATGCAAAGGATGAAGCAAAGGAAAACAGTGCCACAAAACTTACCAAATTCCAGCAGGCATAACTGTTTGTGCTCATATGAAAGGTTTCATGAATGAGAGAATATAAAGGGGGTGTGAGTGCTTCCAGAACAGATGACCCTCTTGCCTTTCACCAGGGGATAGTTCCTTTTTTTATAAGAATTAAAATACAGTATAATACTTAAAATGACTTGTGGATAAGTTGACTCAGGTTTCTGGAGTCATTTTTTTGACTCAAATTTCTAGACTTATGCATGTGTATACACATTATATCTTATTCTATTGCACCAGTGCCAATGTGCTATACTCCTGATGATCAGGAGCTTTGAAAGAAAACCCATCTTGCTAACTAAGAAATGGAATAAATAAATGATGCAGCAATTAAATTTCTTGGCAATTTAGAGGACTCAATTTAAAAACTAGGCAAATAAGAACATAATTTAAACTATTTGCCACTTGTACCCACTGTTTAATATTAATGGGGATCCTATGATGGAATCAAGAGAAAAGATACAGCCTTGGGGTTATTTTTTAATAAAAGGAGTAATAGATAGATTATTTTCCCCTAAAGTGAAGAGATGACTCAAAATGAAAGCTTGTGGGCTTTTCTTGTCCTATACTCCAATTGCAAAATTTAGCCTGGAGGATCACACAATAGAATATATAAACATATAAAGTATTAGGAGAAGACTGCAATGCAAAAAGGATGTTAAATTGTTCATCCAAGAGAGTGACATAAGTAATACTGACATAATTTCTAAGCAGCTAAGCAAAACTAGGTCAAATCACATTGACCTATCTAACGTAATAAGCCTCTTTTTTTCAGTTAGAATTTTACAATGTAGATGATGTCTGCACACATTAGTGTCCCTTGTTACTGATGTATACTGTTGTCACTCTCCTTCAGTATCTTATCACCATATTGGATTAATCAGGCAAAATGCAACTACAGTCCAGTTTCACCCTGTTTAATTGTCAAAGAATCCTTAGCTGAACTGCTTCTTCAGGCTTATTCAGCAGAAGTGTAAGAAACACAAGCTCTTCTACAAATACAGATCTGAAAGAGAAACTACTGAAGTGCTCAGGCCTCATTCTGATATGCATTCAACTTGCACTGATTGCCATTTTCTGCTGTTTGTTTTTTTTAACAGCATCATGATTTAAGGCAAGTAATTAATTGAAATAATTGTTATGTAAGTTTGGGCATTAGCAAACAGAAATCAGGATACAAATGAAGAGAGGCTGGATATATAAGAAATATCAAGGGTTAATTACTCCTTGCACTTCTAGTTTGTTTACATGGTCAAGGTGAGAAGTAAAGGTAGAATCAAAACTGAAGGATAATCAACAGCCCAGGGCAAGGTCAGGAATCCCTTTATTCTCCCTCTCTTCCCATTTTTCTCTCTCACACACACACACAGATCCCAGAACAAGTGATTTTGTAAAGGCCTGAATTTTCTAATGAGCATGATTCACATTCCATCCAGAAATGGTTTGGCCTTTGCATGACCTATGACAGTTAACAAGTAAGCTGCAGCTGAAGTACCCTGGAATTTTTAAAGAGATCATTCTTATCTTCAGGGCAATCCCTTTGACCAGTTATTGTGAGATCAGCACCAACCAAAGCAGAATCCATGTTTCTGTGGGCCTTCAGTAGGGTTGAGGGTTGGAAAGCTTGTCTTTACCATTGCTTAATTTAAAAAAAAAAATCCTGTATTTTGCGGTGTGGGCCCTTCAGAGAAACAGAAATTCATGAATAATCTAATTTATGAGTATGGAAAATATGTTTACAGAGAAATGCAAGGCTACGTTAACTGAAATTAAAGTTTTCATTTGGTATTTAGGCAGAACACAAACTTGTTAATAGTTACTTCTTAATTGTCAAGCCTTATCTCATGAATTTCTTTTATTTCCCTTATTGCTATTTTAAAATCTCCTAACACTAGCCTTGGGCAGAAGGATATCAGCGGGGAATCTATGGTACCCATCTTCCTCTTCCACACCTCTTTGTACTTCCTGTTTGTACCCTCTCCTAAGGTGTACCCTTATTCTAATGACACTCTTTCCTTCTTGAGCCCCTTCACTCTTACTACAACCACACCACTCCCCTCTTAAGGCGCATGCTCTCTCTATACATCACATATGAATCTTATCAACATTTTTGTAGTTATTGTGTCTCTTCACGTCATTTATGACTTATGGTGACCCTAAGACCATATCATGGGATTTTCTTGGCACGTTTCTTCAAAGGGATTTTGCCATTGCCATCTCTGAGGCTGAGAGTGTCACAAGGTCACCCAGGGGTTTTTCCATGCCTGTGTGGGGATATGAACACTGGTCTCCAGGATCATAGTCCAATGCCCAAACCACTACACATCACAACATGTGGACAACTCATCAACATGACCACACTTTATTATAGTTGAAAGTTACACACATACATATGCGTATTTGCTCACAGTGACCATAATATTGGCAATTGGCATCCAAAACATCAGAAAATGAAGTGAGGCTCACTTATTAAGTGAAGCTGATCATGATCAAAGTGAGAAAACATTGAGGAGGGGTGTGAAGGAGCTGCCTGCCTATGCCATCTCTGACAGCTACTGGATAGCCAATTTGGCAAAGGGCTGCAATTTGAAAATGGGCTGCAAGCAACCAGGTTGGTATGTCCTCCATCTTCTTGTAAGTGAGTAGAGCATATTAACCTCCATGGTGTCAAACACTAGAAATATGGGATGCTCCAAACCAAGCACTGCAAACCAGCTGCTACAAGAAGCTGTGGATGAAGTAGAGTTGCAAGAATTTCCTGGTCACTCTGTCTTCAACCCTCACACAATACTCACCTTGCCCAGAAAGCTCCAGAGTGAGCATACAACACTCCAAAATCAGTGGACAGCATGGATACTGGATAATTAAGAAATTAATGAAGGGCCACAAAGGGAAGGACATGTTAGACTTGCTTAAGCTCTGCATATCTATCAGGTGCCCCAGTGTGCCACACTTTAATGCAAGGCTTGCTTCTGAATCTTAATTGTATACATATCCTTTTGGAGGCAAGACTCCAAAAGTGTCTTTATTTGCTATTAGCCATTAGGGATCTACTTGTTTATATTACTGATTCCCACAGGGAATGAATGCATAAACGTCTCCCTGTTGCGTGAATGTCTGTGCATTTTTCAAAAACATCGCACAGTGGGAGAAAGTCCCCATCCCAAGACTCACCTCTTTTCTGTGCTATATTGCTTGTCTTTTCCCACTCACCCTCTTGCTAGCCATGACATAGCCATGGGGGAAGAGAGGAAACGGGTGAGACAGGATTGTGCTGGGTGGGCATGTAAGTCTCAAGTATATTCCCAGATTAGGAAAGAGAGAAGAGGCATGAAGAAGATTCTCCTTATAGGGGTTTCTGGATACTTGAGAAGCCCGCCTCCCATCTCTTTCCTTGAGCCCTAAAATATTCTTTCCATTTCTATTAGCCATCCTGAGTCCTTCATTTGTGCAGCCAAAAGGGGTGTGTATGGCTACTTTAAATAGACAGATAAACAGCAGTGCCTAAGGGGCTGTACAGACAACCAAAAAGGAGTGGCTCTGTGCCGCCCCTGGATGTGTGAGGTTGGGGATGCGGCAGCCGGATACCACACCCCCAACCCACCAGGAAAAGAAGCCCCAAAAAGGAGCTTCTTTTGCCAGTGCTACAGGAGCACCATAAAGGTTGTGTCACAGCCTCATGATGCTCCATGTACACAGCACCATTTGTGTGCCATACATAAGCGACATCATTATGGCGCACCCCAAGATGGCTCCCGTGGTGCGCAATAGGGCTCGGGAGTGTGCGGATGCTCTGCTCTACCAAGCTCTGCTTTCGGCCCCAGGCTGGCATAAAACGCTGGTCTGTACCAGGCCTTAGTTCTTAGCTAGTGGGGTTTGGAAAGTTCCACTGGATAATTAATGTCAGCCTCCATAGATAATACTGAACTAGGCCACCAGTCGCTTATGCTGGTCAGGGTTGATGGAGTGCTCTAGACAGAGCCTACCTATCAGATATATAATCTGTGTCAGGTAAATCCATATGAAAGTCCATGCAAGTAACACATCAGAATTGGGACATAATCCTATCTGGAAAGACTGTTCCTGTGCTTCCTATTATAATTATAAAGAAAGATCAGACTGGATTTTGTAATTTAGAAACAGAAATATCCTCCTTGGTAACAAGAGAAGAGGGACTAGAATTACAGGGTCCCACAGACAACTTTCCAGTACTTGCTAACAGAATCTATGGATGGGAGAGGGAGGGTGGAGGATATGTGTCAAAATAAATTGTCTACAAATTTTATGAGTAATATTATGCTGCTGCTACAGTTTAATTCTGTTTCACACTTTTTAGGTCATACAAGAAAGAATATTAAGGCAAAAATAGAGTAAAAGAAACTCATTATTCATAGTGCCACCATAAGCCCACCTTCACAAATGAGTAGACACAGATGAGCATATCAGTAGATCAAGCATTAAGTCAATTCTACCAAGAAAACCCTTTGACAGGGTCTGCCATGTCGGAAATTTGAAGGCACACAACACCCACACAAGCCTACTGATTCCTTTCATCTTTATCTTTCACAAATTTCAAGTGACAAATTTCAAGCCTGACCTCTAGAGGCAGGTAACTTGAAATGACCACAAGTTTCAAAAACACATACAGAAGTACTTATGGGTTTGCAAATACTGTACAAACCTACAAGCTCTCTTTTCAAGATTTTTGGAAGCTTTTTCTGCTTATGCCATTTTCATATTAGTTAGATTTGATTTCAGTCCAGGTCTCCAACATTCAACCTCTTCCTTTTTGAAAAAGACACCCAAACTATTACTTCTTTCTGCTTCGCCATAGCAAATCCTTTGTAGTTCCAGAGCCATATTTTGCTTTTAAATTGGTAACATAAATGTGCATTTTCCTCCCAGAACTATGTTTTTTTAAATAGCCTGATTGTTACCACCTTTTTTTAATCATAACCAACTATTCTAACAAACTATCCTTTGTTGGGCGATGGAGTCTCCCCTGTTCCCACAAACCTACAGCACATGTTGCCATAGTTACTCTGCATGTCTATTTACCACACAAGTGATCAAAGAAAGCAGCCAACACACACATACATACACACAAAAACCTTGCCAGACTTCCTACTGGGTAATGTTCAGCCACTAATTAACTGATACACTCAGCCTATGGACTCCATGCACTTTTTTCCTTCTCCTTTATTATCTATGAAATACAACAGCAACATTCTCAGACAAAAAGTACATTTTTCTTTCAGAGTCAGGAAAAAAACAGGACAAAGGGATGGGAAAAATTCTCACTAAAAGCTGAGGTCACACATTTTTCAGGCTTTTTCTTTTTTCCTTTGAAAAGCCACTTTTTTAAAAAGCAAGGATTATATTACTGAACAGAACAGTCTCGGTAGTGAGTATACGAAGAATGAAAGCATATACAATCATTGCGAACAACTGTAGGGCTGTGCACATGTGTCATCCACCAAATATTTATCCACTCTTTCATAAAACATGCAATTAAATAGCTACAATCACAGGAGCTTGCTATAGTATATAATCATGGTTGTAATAAATCAGAATTAATACAGATCATTTTGTTCTCTGTGGATATTAACCAGATAGTTAAGCACTTTGGTATTCTATTTGCACAAGCTCAACATTTCTCTGGGTCCTGGTATGAGTGGCATTTAGGTGACAATCCTATATACACTTCACTAGCAGCAATTCCCACTGAACTTAATAGACTGCATTCTAACAGACATGCACAAAACTGTGCTAGATTTCAAATGTATCATGTCCTAAAGCACTTATATTTTAAATTTTTAGAGTATTTCTTTAACTGTTCCCTTCTTAAATATCTCCACTTTCCCAAACAATCCAATTTACTCCCATCTGGGTTAGAAGCAGATATATGGATCCCTTTAACTTGAATTCAAAGTTACTGAGGATTTCAGTTGGGAGAGGTTCAATAATAAAATACTGCTAACTTATATTAGAAATCTTCATTTTTAAAAATAATACCCTATTTTGAAGAAAGTAACTCTGGCTTGTACAGAAATGCTTCATGATTTAAGGCATATACTTTTGAGAAGCCTTAGAAGATACCACAGTGCCCTCTCCAGTTTTAAAGTAAAGCATTCCTGCCAGCATCTTTAGCAAATGTGGAGGGGTCTAAGATGTCGTCGTCGTCATCGTTGTCTTCTTCTTCTTCTTCTTCTTCTTCTTCTTCTTCTATTATTATTATTATTATTATTATTATTATGCTTTTTCATAAATAATCTCACCCAATAGTTCTGATATCAATAATTAAAAATCTGTAACAAACTTTCTAACCCCAGATGGTAAATCAACAGTACAATTCTCTTCATATTGCTTTGAAGTAATCCCTATAGTGTTCATAGGACTTATTCTCTAGTAAGTTTCTTTAAGACTGCAACATCATTTAATACTATACATGCTGCATGTACTTTCAACCGCAGAAAAGAGCAACCTGTCATCTGAGTATGGCAAAAACCGCATTACAGATTTCATGACATGGTAGACCTAAAATGTTCAAAACAGCCACTGCAGTTCTTATTGTCATGTTGGCCAGACAAGTATTTGTTTATAGCTGTCTGCCCAGTTTTGTTTTAGAATTTTATAACCATTCCTATAATAAATAATAGTTCTGTGAGACTGTGAAGTGTGGATCACCCTGTTCTGCCAAACCATAATTTAAATATATTTAATGCTTTTCCAAGTAGCATGGATATCAAGACTACAGATAATTGGACCAGCTAGGTCCCTTAGAACCGTCTGGCTTGCCTCTGCTTTTTGAAAAGGTTGCATCTTATCCTTGTGATTGGCAGCATATTACATGTGGCTAATTCTTGTTTCAACTAGCTGCCAAGCACACATCTATGTCTCTGTGCTGATTTTCAGGATTGGAATTTTGCAGTGATCCAGATCATCTATCTGTGCAATATAGAATTGCATTTCACAGTGACACCACTATGCCTGAGAGTTAATAAATCCAAACTGTTGTGTTATTGTTATGAAAAATGGGCTGGAAGATAACAGATAGCCTGGTTTTGTCCCAGTCTCATTTTGCTCAAGATATTTTTAATTTAAATTCAGGAGTAGCTTTCAATATATTCTGTCATCTGCTCTTTTGACACTTTCATTTTAATGCATGTTAATCCCCAGTTTTCAAAGTAACTGTTGGTTCTGCAAACTTCTAATAGACATTAGAAACATTCCAGTGTCTCATATCTGTTAGGACAAGTACTAACTAATGTAGCCACTGAAGTATGTTGGATCATTGATGTAATTTTATGATGCAGTTTTGTTCAGCACACAAAGACAAATGGGTGTTTCACCAAACTGGAGGCTAAGAGTGGAAATACATCATGTGACTATTATAACTCACTCCCAAGGCTATAATCAAAGGACTCTGGCATACTTTGAATATCACTCAAGACTTACTTCTAAGTCATTTAGGATCCCCAGGTAATGTTTTCTAAGCAGTAGCCCCTTTGTATAGAAGGAGACTTGCTCGCTGTACTTCAGACTTCAAAAATAGTAAATTTGGCAGCCCTCAGTGCAAAATAAAAAGCTGTTAAAAGTATATGCATAGATTCAGAGCCTTCTTTTAATTGCATTAGGTAGGAATCAGTTTAAGCTCTCTGACTTTCAGCAACACTGTCTCTGATTGGATCGGTTTCCTTAACTTCACTGTTAAGAGCTGGCATTTGAAACTGTCCTGTCATGTTCTTTACTGTAGGTAACAGGCTCCTGCTCAGACATGTGCAACACAAAACCTTTATAACATGTGCCAGCAATGTGCATTAAGAGAACTGATCAGACATTTTATTTTGCCAGCGTAACTTTTCAGACCACAAATAGGTCTGTCTTATTGCAACCATTTGAGATATGGGGCCGGGTAAATGGAAACACACTCAAAACAGCTAAAAACATCAGAGCTGGAATCAAAAACCAGCAACTTATTATGACATTAAGAGACATCAAGTGTACATGAGAAAGCTGCACCAAACACTTCTAGTAGTTTTCTCAGGTGGGTAAATCATTATCAGGCATAAATAAATAACCTGAGAGCTGCGTAGGACAGGGAGGACACAATGCAAAGTTATTTGCTGAATTTGCTCTGCACCTTTTGTGCTCATTAACACCGCCACTAAGGGATTTCACAGTTTCTCACCATGCCTTTTAATAACCTTCCCCTTCTCTCTTTCGCCTTCTCTCTTTCCTTATTACACTTTTGCCTATTCACCTATTACTGTATTCTAAAAAACAGACATTCTGCACACATGTTATTTGCTCTTTTTAAAAAACAAACAAAACTATTTTCTTTTCACCAGAACTATTCTATTTTTTTGCGCAGGTGAAATTACCATATCCTTTTGAAAGAGGGGCATATGACATTTTAAAAACAATCTTTTAGCTTATTACCACCAGCTCCCTCTGGTGGCAATATATCCTAGGATCATCATCCCAGGATCATTGCTTGGATAATAGTCTGATTGCACGTGAGCGGTAAATTGCTTTCTTAAATAGCAGAACAACTCCACACGTAGGCATCACAGTAAACCAGTATGCAACAAGCAGGGCTTTTCCTTTCATTGCTCATAAATGAAATAAGATCACAGTTAAAGTTCTCCAGATTATCAATGTAAAAGGTTCAATTTCCAATACAGGTGCAACGCCCCCTTTCTTTATTCTTTTCCATGACTGAAGGGTTACTAGCAAACAATTCCTCCCACACAATCTTATTTTTCTTGCATATATGTGTGTGTGTGTGTATGTGTATATATTTAAAGATACTGGTGTTGTACTAGTCTCTGGTAACACTATAATAGAGGAATAACTTTATCACAAAGGCCAGCAAATCAAAAACAAAGATAACATGGTATAATAAGTTTTTTAAAAAAAACCAGGGAGATGAAAATTGTTAACTAACAAATTAAAATAACAACCTTTATACTACTATGAGGGTAATCCAGGTAAAATTGTGAAACAGCCATCACATTCACATTCAAGGAAATAAAAATAAAAGGAAACTGATGACATGCTGGTAAAATTAAATAGCACTTTCCCCCCACAAAAAGGTATAGACAACATTCTTTGAGGAGGAAGAGGAGAGCTGTCAGGGTCTTTTAAGAAGTGTCCATACTAATTATAGAACAATTGTGAGAAACTTTACAAATAAAAACAATCAGTTACTTTTGGTCTGTTCCTAAACCTGCCAGGATGTGACTACATAATGCTCTTCATTTATAAAGAGGCCACTTTCTTTGTTTTACAAAAAGGCAATGTTACCAAAAGAGGGAAAGGCGTTGAAATATTAAACCAGCGCCATTTGGATGGACTTTCTCTGAATGTTTAGCAAAACAAACTTCCCATGCCACTGATGACAAGACTGCAAAAGCCCCAGCAAGTTGCGCTCCTTTGTATTGCCACACATCAAGCTTACTGGGAAGGGAGGTGCCACCAAGGTAAACACAACAGGATCAACAGACAAACCCTTTTCCGAATCTATTGGCCCAGATGACTCTCACCAACTACAAGAGAGCATCCCAACTTGAAAGCAGAGTTTGAAACAAGTCTCCCTCCTCTCTAAAGGTGGCTCTAAGAGGAAACAAAGAAATGAAACTCATGCCTTCCACCTCAGCTCTCAGATTCTCTTTATTTTTCCTTTCTCTTTTTCCCTTTCTCCTTTTTCTAGGAAGAACAAATAGTAACATATTTGCAGCTTGTGCCTTACCTGCCTCATGTTTAGACTCCCATTATCCATCCAGCAACACAAAGAAGAGTTTGAGAAGAAAAACAAGATCCCATCCAGGATGTTCCCCCTTCCCAGCAAGCTGGCAAGTTTCTGTCTCGGGAGTCCTTTCACTTTCCCTCCTGCCTTGCTGCAGCCTGAGCCAATGTCAAGTTGCTCCACTTGGTCCTTTGCAAGCCCAGCACAAGTCAGGGAGGAAGCATGGCAACAACTGTCCGCCTGGCTCCTATTTCAAATCGCAGCTCAGAGATGCAGTAGTTGGCTGAATTAGGCCAGGCAATAGCCTCACCAATCAGAAGGAGAGGGAGGGAGGCTCACACGTCAAGGCTGCTGCCTACAAGGGGATTAGGGAAGCTTTCAAGGATTTAAGAGGCTGCAAAGCAGCTGGAAACAGTGTCTCCAGCTCCAAAGAGGGAAGTCCATTTGCACTCCCAGAGCTTTTTTTTTTTTTTGGCATGCTTATCTAACTGCTATCCATCCCCTTGTAACCTTAAACAGGCTCCTGAGATTTGTCCAGAAAAAAAAAAAATTGACATTTCGATATGGGAACTGTAACTACTGAGTCACACTCAAGTAGCAGGTTTACTAAGCTGTCTCTATTGCCGAGCAGTTGGGAGAAATCCAGAGCATTGGATCACCAAAATGCCTTTTATATTTGTTGGGCTGCAAAGCATCCTTCCTGTCAGAACTTCTGCGCAAAGCAGAAAGTGTACAGAGGCAAAGTTTCATTGGCAGATTCTTCACCACCAAGATCTGCAATAATCTGTTCACTTACTTACTTAATTATTCCCCCTGCCTTTCTCCCAAAGTGGGACCCAAGGCGGCTAACAACATATATAAAAAATATCAAAACAATTATAATCATACAATTAAAATTGTAAAAAAAAAAATATAAAAATTGACAAATATAAAATTTAAACCATACAAAGTTAAAAATAAATAATAATCTAAAACCAATCTCCTCATCCTCCAATAAAACCAAGCCTGCAAGGTTTTAAAAGGCTTTTAAAATAAAAATGTCTTTGCCTGCCAGCAAAAGGCCAGGAGCGAGGGGGCCAGCCTAGCCTCCTGTGGAAGGGAGCTCCAGAGGATGGGAGCTGCCACTGAGAAGGCTCTCTCTTGTGTCCTCACCAGGAGCACCTGGGATGGTGGTGGAACCAAGAGGAAAGCCTTCTCTTGAGGATTTTAGGGCTCTAGGTGGTTCATATAGGAAGATATGGTCTTTCAAATAGTCTGTACCTAAGCCATGTAATAAAACTGTGTTACTACTTGTTGTTAATATTTGTTTTATTTACTCCCAAACATTTCTACACAGCTTTTTGGTTTGTTTTTTTTTTAAAAAAGCCAAAGCAATTCACAACAAAATGCTTTTAAAAAGAAAAAGCGGTTTTAAAAAGAATTTATTTCATCCCCATAATTTAAGCTCCAAATTTGCAGCAAATATGGAGTTAGAAATAATTACTTGAGGACCTTTCCTCCAAGATGTGTTGTTCTGTTCAGTCTTTCTAACCCTTCCTTTGAAGTGGGGGTCAGTATGCCCTTTGGGTTGTTTACACACATCTTAGAGGACGGAAAGCACAAATGTACACACTCAACCCATAGTCCTAAAATCCCCATCTGCCTTTTTACACATGCTGCAGCTTTCAGGTTATCCTAAGAGGTGTCGCTTACGTCCTGTGGTCCAGTCTAAATGGAAACCGGGTCTTTTCATCTTTTAAGTATGAGCAAGTCTGAAGTGGCCATCATGATGTCTTTGTTACAGCACTGACTATATTTATCTAGCTAAGAAGTAAATCGCCACCCAGAAAATTTCTTGCAAAACAAGAAATATTGAAGGGCTGAGATGTATTAGGAGTGTACAATAAATGCTGAAATAAAAAGAGTCCAATAAATCTGTTTCCTTTTTTACATCTCAAGGTGCCTAGAACACAAAGAGACTCAAGAGAGAACACATCTGTTTTCATACAGAGAGATTATCCAGATTTCTAACAGGATGTGATTTTGTGATTAAAAATTTCTTTCCATTCCTCAGTTTCTGTTGTGGTTTATAGCCAATATCCACACTGAGTTTCCACCTAGCCATGGGGCCTCAACACCCTAAAGAAGTGGTTCTCAAACTGTGGGACAGGACACTCGGGAAGGGGTGTAAGACTTGCTCTAGTGGAGCACGAGACTTGGAGGCCCTAATCCCTCCTCCTCCTCTTTCCAGACCTTTTCTGTCCTGGAGGGGAAGAAAAAAACTAGAAGTGTGCTTGGAGCAGTCACCTCTGCTCCAGGGAACAGGAGGAGGAGAAGAGAGAAGGGGAGCTCACTGGATCATGGCATCTAGTGAAACCCATCCTGAGCCACCATTTCTTCTCCCCCCACAAGTAAAATATACTATGTCGAGTTGGGGGGGGGGGGGGAAGATGACATCCACATGTAGAGGTAAAGGGGGTCACAAGGGTAAAAAGTTTGAGATCACCTGCCCCAAAGGCAGCAGATCCTGCCTGATCTTGGAAGCTAAACAGAGTCAGCTGTGGTTAGTACTTGCATGGGAGGCTGTCAATGAATATCAGGTGCCATATGCTATATTTCAGAGGAAGGTAGTGGTAAACTTACCTCTGAGTATTCCTTCTCTGAGAAAACTCTATGAAATTCATGGGGTCACCATAAGTTGACAGGTGACATGAAGGTGTGTGTGCATACACAGAGAGAGAGAGTACTTGTACTCAGTTCAATTGACTAGCAGCAATGCTCTCTGTCTTGGATCTGATGCATATGTACATCATATGTCTCTACAGATACAAGTCAGCTTTGCTGTACTGAAATAAAAATTATTGTTGTTGTTTTGTACCTTCTAGTTGTTTCTGAGTTATGATGACCTAAGGTGAACTATCATGAGGTTTTCTTGGCAAGATTTGTTCAGAGGAGGTTTGCCATTGCCTTCCTCTTGAGGCTGAGAATATGTGAGTTGCCCAAGGTTACCCCGTGGGTTTCATGGCTGAGCTGGAAATCAAACCCTGGTCTCCAGAATCAACATTCAAACCACTACACCATGTTGGCTCTTGTCTCTCATATATATATATATATACACACACACACACAGAGAGAGAGAGAGAGAGAGTTGTGTGCCTTCATCTCATTTCCAACTAATGCTGACCCTAAGGTGAACCTATCATGGGGTTTTCTGGGGCTGAGAGTATTTGACTTGCCCAAGGTCACCCAGTGGGTTTCCATGGTATTAAACTCCTATCTCCAGACTCCAAGTCCTATGCTCAAACCACAACAACATGTTGGCTCTCTTATTAATATTCTCTCTCTCTCTCTCTCACACACACACACCCACCCCATACCATACTCTTTGCTGACTTCACTTCAGGTCACCCATTTGTATTTCCATATGAAATTGTTAACTCTAGACTCAAGAAATAATTGTGCTATAATTTTCAAGCTGAACTAAGGAAATCCAAAGAGCTTGATCTTATCAGGGGTTCCTGATGTTTTTTACACATTTCAATCAAGATTCATGCTTTGAGTATGTCATTAAATTAAGAGGCTGAAGTGAGCGCAGGGCAGCACTGTAGCAAGGACTGGAGCTGATAGACTTGGTAGTTCCAAACTCACCAAGAGAGCAGCTGCTGATGGGCACAGTAGAAAACAGGCCTGGGCTGGCATGGACAAGCTGTAGCCCAGCTGGGCTGATGCTGCTCACCACTGCATACTTTCTTTATAAGTCATTTATGCCCAGGGGTAGTAGGGCAGTCATCTACATAGCTACAGTTACTAATTTCATTATTTTTTACTTTAAAAATTGTATTAGCCTGCTCTACAACAAAATGACTCTCCAGAATTTGTTCAGCACCAGCAAACTCCAAATTTATCCTTACTATGATTGAAATGAATTCTTAAAAAAACAAAAAAGAAAACTATACATGCTCAGAATGTTTCCTTTTTTTAAAAAAAATAAATAAATCAGGCTTGGTTTTGTTGCCATCTTAAACTGCACCTTTATCTCTTTCCCCATCAACAACTGATAACTACTTCATTATGGTGAACAATGGATATATGCAAATGTATAACCAACATATGTCATCTGAAGCACCTGAGAATGGTGTCAGGAAACGTCTGTCTTCTCTTCCTCCTCCTCTTGTTCTACAATAATGGATATTAATTCAAAACAGAAATAAAAGTAATAAAAGTAAAATAAACAGAAATAAAAACAAAAACTGGAAGATTTGACTGGAAAATTTGAAATGTAACCTGTAGTATTTTTGTCTTTATGTTGTTTACCACCTTTCATGCCCTTCACTTTGCAATAAATGCCTGTGTGGTGTAGTGGTCTGAGCACTGGACCAAGACTCTGGAGACCAGGGCTTGAATCCCCACACAGCCATGGAGTCCTTACTAGGTGCCCTTATATTCTGTAATCCCCAGAGAAAGGTACAGAAACCTTCCCCCCCCCCCCCCAACAAATCTTGGCACAAAAAACCTGCAATAGTGTCACCTCAGGGTTGCCATAAGTTGGAAATTACCTGAAGACATACAGTAACAACAATGCTTATTGCTGGTTAGAAAACTGGAGGCTATTGCATGTCATGTGGACTGTTGAAGCTGCTAGTTTGAGGTGGCAAATCAGCATTCAAGCTGTGATCTGACAGAGGTAATAATAGTATTTAGAAGTAATGACATACTAGAAGACAGGTGTGTACCTTTATTACCACTGTAATTAAAACAATCAGTTCAGCCTTGGTCAAAACAGGAAATGTCGCTTCAGTGTTTACTAGCAGGGCTTGTCTATACTAAGGATATATACTGGACTCACCCTGGTCCCAGTGCAATCTGTCCAAATGACACAAGACCACATCTATAGCAAATCTGCTGTTTTAATCCAATTTAACAGAACCTGTGGTTTAATCCAGAATTTCAAAGAAGTTCCAGAGTGCCTCCAGTTCTCTTGGCTCTTTGGACAGCTCAATCAGATCCAATCCAGCCCAGTCCACACAGCCAATGTGGTGGCTTACCTTGCATTAAACTGTGCAAGGAAGGGAACGGATGCTTTTCAGAGTGAGCATTGCCACTACCTCACTAGTCAAGCAGCTCCCTGCAAGAGCCTGGCCTTTCTGCTGAGGTCAAAATGAAGCACGCATGAGATCAAGAAGAAGGGGGCAGAGTGACTATTTCGACGCTGTACTGAACATCTTTGTTTCTCCAGCTCTCCTTCACACACACACACACACACACACACACACAACCAATGCTAAAAAAATCCAGCTAGACAGTGGATGAGGAAGAAAAGAAAGGTTGTGTGTGTAAAAAGTCTTAGTAAAACAGAACTTTGTCAGAAGCTTTGTTGACTGAGATACTCTTGTGCACGCAAAAGTGTGTTTCCATTCAGCCATGTTCTACCTAATATCCAAACTCTTGTACACCACACTGGTTGAAAACTTTCAATGTGAACTGATTTAGCAGAGTGCCATTTGATTGCTCTCCATAAAAAAAAACTACAGCTGGGTCATTTGGCTAGGAAAACGGAAATGAGGCCCAAGCCTCCTGATTTTTCATTTTAAGGTTTGATATTAAAGCAAAAATGCACAACCATAATAAATTAGCACTTGATGATCAGAAGAGACCCTTGCACCTTTGCTGAACTATACCATATGCACAATAATAATAATAATAATAATAACAATAATAATTTATTTATATTTCCCGCCTCTTCCTGCGGATCGAGGCAGGATTACAACAGATAAAATCAAACATTACAATTACAAAATGTCAATAAAAGCACACAAAGATACAGACACAGTCATTAAAATAGCCAAATCGTCATCTGTTGGAGCTTAGGATATGAGAGTGGAAACTGGGAAGACAATTTTGTACCTGAGTTGTATTTGTTCCATTTCATATTTTAAAAAGAAACAGTGCAAGTTTTTATAATAGACACAAAAAAACTTTCTAGAATATGTCAATGACAGTGGTGTTGGAGGGAACAATACTGGAATTTTCATTGACAGTTCTATGTATATTTTAAACACAAAGTGACTTTAAAAAAAATTTAAAAAAATAATTTGTGCTTTATCTTTCTGTTTTTCAAAGTTGCCCGAGTTTATAAAATATGGCACAAAAAGGGGTCCCTCCCCCCTCTTTATATACCATTTTGAAAATAGCACTATGGAGGAAAAGGTTAGGAGCTCTATGCACAAGGACCACAATCATATATAGCAATATTTTTGAGGCTATCTCTCTTGAGGTTTGGCCTGAGCTGGAATCCACTCCATACTACTACAATCAGCTCTTCTCATCTGTGGGGGTTTGGTTCTGGGGCCCACATAGATGGGGAAAAATGTAGGAGCTCAAATTAGTCAGTGCATGGCAATATGCATGTACCCATGTCAATATGGCAATGGGTGTGCACCACTTGGCTCTCCAAGGACAAGGTTAGACTCAATAATTACCCAAAACTACTTGCGCCTCCACAGAAAGTAGAATCCCATCCAGTGCAAGCAGCTCTACTACTACTACTACTACTACTACTACTATCTACTAAAAACTTCAGTTGATAGGCTATCATCCAACACATCACTGCCAGCAAGCAATGTTCAAGCAACTGCACAGCTCTATATGATTTTAACAGAAAGAAAAGGTAGAGCTGAATGTCTTCAGCATATTCACAGAATCTTGCCCCAGATCTCCCAAGGGTTTGACACAGTTGTTGAACAGTATGAGAGAAAAGAAAGAATTCTGCAGAAGCCCAACATACAATTACCAAGGGCTGAGCAGATGACCTTCATCTGAGACCAGCCCTAAATATAGAAGTGGAAAAATTCAGTATTTACAGGTCCCAACCTACAGAGACTTACCAAATGAGGCTTATCATCCTCACTGGTATCAAAAGCCAACAAGACATCAAGTAGAATTAGTACGTCTCAGTCCCCTGTCTTTGCCATCAGGGCAGCCAACGTCATTTCAGTGCCAAAACCATTCTTCTTGGAGCCGGATTGAAATAGGTCTAAATCAGGGATCAAGTGCATTTTCCAACATGTACTCTTGCACATTTCATGTCACTTCCTGCCATTATTTTCAAGGGGAAATGGAAGGAAAACAATGTATTTGAAAAGGGGTGAGGTTTTTGAGGAAGATCCTCTCTCTCTCTCTCTCTCTCTCTCTCTCTCTCTGTGTGTGTGTGTGTGTAGGCAGTTTGCACATCAATAGCTACAACCTTGATTTACTTCATTTAGACCCTACACTGTACTCACAGCTGGTTTTAAGTGACTTCACCTCAACGTGCCTTGCAAAACTGTCACAGCAGTCCATTGAGGACTTGTGGCTTTCTTCTATACAAGGCTATCAACTTCGGTTGATAAGCCAACTGCAACCCTACCTGGGCCAAAGGGACTTTGAAACTGTGGTACACACTCTGGTAACCTCTCGTCTAGATTTCTGTAATGCGCTCTACATGGGGCTACCCTTGTACCAAGCCCGGAAGCTTCAGCTAGTACAAAACATGGCAGCCAGATTGGTCACCGGTGCATCCAGGTTTGACCATATAACACCTATTTTGAAATATCTCCACTGGCTGCCTATTCGCTTCCAAGCACAATACAAGGTGTTGGTTATTACCTATAAAGCCCTATATGGCTTGGGCCTGAGTTACTTGAGGGACCACATTTCCCCATATAATCCGCCCCGCACACTCAGGACGTCCAGGAAGAACTTGTTGGAAATTCCATCTTCCAAACATGTTTCTATATCCTATTCAGTGGTGGCCCCACAAATTTGGAATGGTCTCCCCGAGGAGCTCTGTCTTGTGACCTCCCTGGAAACATTTAAAAAGAGGCTCAAAACATTCTTCTTCTGTCAAGCCTTCCCCCCTGTAAAATGAAGCTGTATATTCCCGTTCCCATCGATTCTCTGCCTTACCCTGTTGAATGATTGTGTTCAGATTTTGTATAATTTGTATTAGTGGATTATATCTATTTTTATGAGATGTTTTTAATGGTTTTTATATGGTCTGTAAACCGCTCTGATCTATGGAAAAGCGGTATACAAATAAAATTTATTATTATTATTAGAAGAAGACCTAACCCTCAGAAAAAGGCAAGTGAACTTCTACTTGAATGCAACAAAGGCACAGAAGTAAGCTTTCACCACCACATGCACACTAAGCACAATAATACGATCTCACACATACAGGTTGCATTCATTTTGATACTTATGCCATTTGCACTGCAGCTGTCAGCTGGAATCAGCCATCTCCTAAAAACCAGGAACTATCAGAACGCTATAACACCAGACAGTATGCTCAGGCATAGCATATTAATGGGTCCTTTAACTTTACTGTTCCACAATGCTATACAATAATTCTTTCACTTTTCAAATGGGAATAGCAGGAATATAATGTACAGGTTGCTTCAAAACATTTGACCTATAATTTAAAAGCATCACAATATTTTTTTTTAAAAAAAGGTAAATGAGGTGAAACTGAAATAAACAAATGCAATTGATAAATTTATTGACTTTGTGGAATAGATTGGTGTTTTTTTAATCACTTTTGCTTTAGTCGTTTGCAAAAAAATGTAAGAAATCTAGTTTTTAAATGATATGCTTATTTATTAAGGCAGTTTTATGTGTACTGTTCTAAGGTTTAATGACTCTGATGTATAAAAACATTTCTCCTCAATCTTAGATATAAAATATATATGTATATTTTTCTCACAATAACTATACTGTATATTAAATTTCACACACTTTAATTTTATTAATAGTTTTTCACTCAATAGTGTGTATCAAAGGACTGGTTAGATGCCAAATCAAGGCAGACTGAGTGTTTCCAGAATGTAGTGCTTCTTCATAGTTACTAAACTGACTTACAAGAGGTATGAGACAACTGTCTTCAGTGTTGCTTACACCCCTGATGCTCCATTCAAGAATACTAATTGAATTGGTCCATTAAATACTAAGTAACAGAAGACAGCTTTTAATCAAGCAATTAACTTTTGGTATTTGCCTATAAAAAGTAGCAGTGTATTTCAGAAATAATGGCAATGCAATTCTAAATATGTTTCCCTCTTTTAAAAAAACAGCCTCAGATTCCAGCTAAGAACACCCATTGTGTTTCTTTTCATTTATTTTAAGCCCTTCTGTATGTCAAGGGTAATGCAAATATGCTTCCTTTTCATACTTCCTTCTGTGTCCTGACTTGCATTCCTGACATTTTATGGAATATTCACATGCAAATATAAACCAATAAAATAGGTTAAGTTCTGCTTTAAACACAAAAGCAAAGATTTAAAAAAATTACAATGGAGGGGGCATTGTGTGCAATCTTCCAGATATTGTGGAACTAAATGTACAGCATATTGATATGCTATGCTGGTTAGGGCTGCTAGGAGTTTAATTAGCAAATTCACAACCCTGGTATGAAGAAAGCATGCATGGTGAAGGAAGAGGATGGGGAAGGCTCAATACAGTCCACCCTCACCTTACACAGGGGATCCATTCCAAACACCCCCCCACATGAGGCAAATTGAGTCTATGCTCAAGACCCATTCATTTGAATGGGGCACACCCCCGCAATTTGTGGTGCGCACCATGGGTGCGTGCCCCATTCACCATATTAGGGCTTGCCATCTGTGTGACCTCAAGTCCCCGTAATGGCAAGCCTGCATGTGGCACAGGCACACTGTACTACTGAGCAAATGGGAATGGCAAGAGACATGGTGGTGTGTAGAAATTTCTGTTGTTGTTATCCCTCTTTCCCCCCCAAAATTCTCAAAGTAACGTGCAGTTCCACAGTATTAAAACATGTTACTAATTAAAATAATTAAATGCTGTTTAAAAAAGGTAAAAGCACTTCAAAACAGTACAATTAAAACAATACAACATCACCCAGGACATTCTTTCAAAATGTTCTTTTTTAAAAGCCTAGCTGAATAAAAAAGTCTCAGCCTAATGACCTAAGGACAACAAGGAGGGGGCCAGAATGAAGAGGTAGCCACTAAGAAGGCCCTCTCTGGTGTCCCCCCCCCCCCACTGTCCTTGCGGTGGTGGTGGGACTGAGAGAAGAGTCTCTCCAGAAGATCTCAAAGCCCAGGTTGGCTCATATAGGGAAATATAGGGGCTGTGCACACCGGCAGGAAAGGCTGAGTTGGGGGCCAAGTTGGGGTATAGCATCCATTTGACACACACCCTGGTTCCATCCCCAGGATGGCATGATATCACGCACCACACCAGATGGCACGTGGCATTACAGCACTCCTCTGGTGCTGCGTCCACATGACGCAGCACTGAAGGAGCCCCATATAGCTGTGGTGCTGTGGCTATCGCACCCTTTGCAAGGTGCAAAACATTGCTGCTTTTTGTGGTTCCTTTTTGCACCCTGCAAAGGCTAGATCAGGGCCACAGCATGTGGCTGCTGCAGCCCTGATCTAGCTGTAAAAAGGGTGGCTGGAGGCTGCCACTTAGGGGCGGTCTGCACAGCCCCATAGTCTCTCAAATAGCCTGGATCTGAACCATATAGGGCTTTATAGGTCATACCAACACTGAATTGTGCCCAGAAATAAACTGGCTGGTATTCACTTGACTTCATGAACAAATCTTCCTGTGTTCCATGAACAAGACAATAAGAGATAGAAACTTGTCACATGAAAACAGAAACAGAGCAGTTAAGGGGCAGATAACACAGTGTAGAATTTTCACCTTGTTTCTGACCATCTAGAAAAGGAAAGCTGGCACTTTAATTGAATTAAGGTTAAGACAATTAATGGTGGTTATAAAGATATTACTTGACATGGTATGTGATTTCATCCTGTTTTTAGCCTCTGGTAAAAGGGCTTTATGTAATTTTAAAGTCCTGTTTGACCAGATATGGGCAGAAATACATGCACAACATAGGTAGGTAGTAGTGCTGGTCCCAACTTTCTTAGGGTCAACCAAAATGTCACATAGTCATGAGCAAGCTTTGAGTCTTCCACAATTCTTCATTAGGCTGGAGGCTGAACAAAAGACTGAAGAGGGGAAAGGCTGGACATGAGTCAGCAGCTATAGAAAGATGCAGTGCTAAAAGTATTAGACATAAAACAGATTAGGACGGCTGGGGCATAACAAGAAACAATAGCTGCTTTCTCAGTTTTCAAAAAATAGTGGTTACTGTATTTGGTTCTGCATCTCACACAATTTAGAATGCAGTTGTGATGACAATTCTGATGATAGTTTTCACAGTTTGAAAAAATGAGGAAACAATCATCTTAGTGCATTCCACTTAACATGCCACCTGATGAAAATTTCCTCAGACCTTGTTTAGTTCTTGGGGTAAAGTCAGTGGAGCATGTCTGTTTCATCATAGCTATTTCAAGCCTTTACTTGGCAACAGGGCACTCCACAATTAGCACTGAACTTTCAAGACTGCAGGCTGAATGAGCAATCAGTTACATAAGCAAGTGTCAAGGGAAAGGCAAACATTATGGTGTTTCACAGGGAGAAATCTGTCATACTCAGTACACCTAAGGAGATATCAACTGTAAACAGCAACATACAGTAAACCAATGGATACTTAAAGAGAAAAGTTTGCATATTGTATCATCATCGTTTTAAGACAGGAGGGAATAATCCTAAAACTGCAAGAAGAGCTCTGCTATTTAATCCAGCATTCTCTTCCAAGAGTCCCAAAACAGATCCCTTTGGAAAGACCACAATAGTACATGAGTACAATAGCATCCTCTTGTTCACATACTCACTGTATGCCATACTGCCTCTATATTGGAGGTAATACATAGCCATCATGTGTAATGGCTATGTATAGCCTGGATCTCCATGAATGTATGTAATCCTCTTTTAGAGCCATACAAGTATACCTTGTGACAATGAATTTCACCATTTAATTCCACACTATGGAGTTTATCACACACCTTCAGTTCTGCCATGCTCCCATCGCCCCAGCATCATTGATCTGCGATGGGAGCCTCCTAGTGGGATCGTGGATGGCACTATTAAAGGGGATTTGATCCATTATTTAAAAAAAGGGCTCTTTTTAAAACAATTACGAGAACGCTTCCATGACGAAAACGGAAGTGTTCCCCTTTAATAGCAGCATCCGCGATCCCACCAGGAGGCTCCCATCACAGATCAATGTTACTGGGGCGATGGGAGCATGGTGGAACTGAAGGTATGTGATAAACTCCTATGTGAAGGAAGAGCTTCCTTATTTTCTACCAGTCAGATTCATGTGACGATCTCAAGTAGCTTTCACTGTCTGTTCTTCATCTACAATATCCTTTCTGAGCTATGATAAACAAAATTGTATATAGTATTCCAAGTGCCATCTGTATAAAAGTGGTGTGATACTTTATTAACAGCTGTATTTTAAATTCCTTACTTAATGTTCTCTAGTATGGAAATTTCTTTCTGCATTGTAGACGTGGAGTAAGCTGATCCAAATAGCAAATTCCTGCTTAAATAAAATGTCTTGGCTTGCCAACAAAAGGCAGGAAGGGAGGGGACCAGTCTGGCTTCCCATGGAAGGGCATTCCAGAGGGTAGGAGCTGCCATTGAGAAGCCTCTCTCTCGTGTGCTCACCCAGCAAGCCTGTGATCTTGGCGGGACAGAGAAAACCTTCTTCTGAAGATATTAGGGCTCTGGATGGTTTGTATGGGGAGATACAGTCTCTTAAAGTTTGCAGCTTATGATACCGTGAAACCTTGTGTGCCTTCAAGTCATTTTCCAACTTACGATGATCTTAACGCAAACCTCCCACAGGGTTTTCTTAGCAAGATTAGTTCAGAGGAGGCTTGCCTTTGTCTTTATCTGAGGGTGAGAGACTGTGACATGCTCAAGGTTACCCCGTGGGCTTCTTTTGCTGAGTCCTAGACTCCACCATCCTAGTTCAGTGTTCAAATAACAATACCATGCTGGTTCCTACTTTAATCCTACCAAGAGCATACTTTTCAATTGGTAGAAATGTCTTATGGAATGATATTATGGAATGATATGACTGCTCAGGTGAATGCGACGGTCAAGAACACCTGTTATCAGCTTCGGCTCATTCGCCAGCTGCACCCATACCTGGCCCAGAGGGACCTTGAAATGGTAGTACATGCTCTGGTAACCTCGAGATTGGATTTCTGCAATGCACTCTACATGGTGCAACCCTTATACCAAACCCGGAAGCTACAAATGGTACAGAATATGGCAGCCAGGCTGGTCACTGGAACTTCTAGGGCCAGCCATATTACACCGATGCTTAAAGACTTGCATTGGCTGCCTATTCGCTTCCGGGCACAATATAAGGTGTTGGTAATGACCTATAAAGCCCTAAATGGCTTGGGCCCAGGATACCTGAAGGACCGCCTCTCCCCGTACATTCCGTCCCGCACCCTCAGAACATCTGGGCAGCAATTACTTAGGGTGCCAGGGGCTAGGTTGACCTCTACCACGAGGAAGACTTTTTCCATCGCCGCCCCGGCCCTTTGGAACACGCTGCCCACAGAGCTCCGCTCGGCCACCTCCCTGGCCCAATTTAGAAAGGACCTAAAAACCTTTCTATTTCAGATGGCATTCCCCGACTAAAGTCCAGTGGGCCTCCCTTCCTCTTCTGTGGCAAAGAGGACTGGCTAACGGGGGTTTTATTCTGTTTTATTTTGCTGCTGTGTAATTGTTTTAACCTGAATGTATATGTTGTGTTTTATTGATATTTGCTGTGAACCGCCCTGATCTATGGAAGGGCGGTATAAAAATAAAAAAAAAATATTTATTTATTATTTATTTATTATCACCATGTATAAAATCAGGTGAGTAGGTTAGCTCCTGCTTTAATTATAGATTAGCCAGGAACAATTAGTATCAGTAGTGATGCAAATGCCAGTCATATGGATTAAAAATGCTGTGTCAACAGTATATTATCATACTTTGTGATGGAACGGACTATAGTATAACACATCCTACACACAATTCTTCTAATGAAACAAGTCTTAGTCAGATTTATACAATAAAACATTGTGTCTGGTTGAATCAGAACACAGACTTTTCTGCAGCGGTGCATCTAGAATATACAGATTCTTACCTCTTCTATTATGTAAAGTACTAATAAAACACTGTTTGGTTCTGCTTTAGCTTCACTACAGATGAAAAGACAGAAAATTCAACTAGTAATACTCATTTAGATTATAGAAAAACAATGTCTGTTTGAAAAGCAGCTGCTTTTTAAAATTATCCTTCAAGTCACCTGTTAACTTATGACGAGCCCATTAATTTCACAGGTTTTCTTAGACAAGGAACCCTCAGAGGTGCTTTTGTCAGTTCCTTCCTCTGAAATATAGTCTATAGTACCTGGTGTTCACTGGAGCTCTCCCATCTAAATACAGTGCACCTGCATCGTACATGGGCACCTTTTACGCAGCTTTCAGCTTATGCTGAAAGCTGAGCAATGGAACTTTCAATGGCACATGCACTGCGCCGCGTGTCATGCACAAGCCCCATTATTTTCAATGGGGCTCAAGCATACACACTATTTGCCTTACGTGGAAGGGTCTGGAACTGATTCCCCCCCTCCCCCCCAATAAGACAAGGGTGCACTGTACTAATGGTGTTAGAGTACTTTAAAATTCATGATGAGACTGCCCTTTTAGGAATGGCTCAGAACTTCTTGTCTGCAATGACAGCAATGGATCTGTCTATTCTTCCTCTAATTTGTTTTTCAAAATCCTCTAATTTTTCAAAGTGCTTTCAGCACCTACACAAGAAGATATCTAATAGAAATTAGACTTTGGGCTATAAGGGACATGTGTGTGTGTGTGTGTGTTAATATTTTAATAAAAATGTCTCTCTCACACACACTTTCTTTCATTGCCTATGTTTTTTCTATGGATTAGGTACCCAATCCATTACATTCCAGAGTCTAGTTAAAAATTCATGTGCATGAAATTAGCTACAGATTGTTTCTGATATTATATTCCCACAGTGTAATGAAATAAATTATATTAAATTTAAGCAAACTATTTTTAAAAATAATACAACATGATAGAGATAAAACCACACTAAGTAATCTCATGGCTACTCTGCCTTACCCCAGGTCTTCACTATGGAATCCATGAATCAAAAGCAATAAGTAAATAAATAAGAAGAGAAAAAGGTTTCAAAAATACGAACAAGCTGATTAGAGTAAAACAAATGGGCAAACAGAATATAATGCATAAAATCTATTGTATAGATTGATGAGCAGGAAAGAAACTCCCCTTCGTCGACCCATGTTCAGGATAGAATCTTTTATGCCAGTTCTCGATATGGTTCTACCTAATATGTAAAATGATTATCAAAGCAAGATTCACACACAGACTTTATAACCTGACAAAGAAGTCGGAGATAAATAAAAATTTATTATTTATTATTATAAATTAAAACCAAGACATCTTGAGTTCATCATGCTTTCCTTACAACTAAAAGTAATTCTAGCAAAAGGAGAAAATATCTGTATATGTATTTGTTCCTTTCTGTTCTCATACATATGAAGTGGCATAGTCTTCATGCAAGAAAAGCATTGGACACCTTGCTCTGGCCAATCCCCCACTATTAGGGAACATGGGCACAGACCATCAGGACATCACATGGGAAAGTAGCCGATTATCTAGACCCATTTCAGACCGGCTTCTGGGTGGGCTATGGAGTTGAGACTGCCATGGTCGCTTTGGTCGATGATCTCTGGGCAACGACAGGGGAAGTGTGACCCTGTTGGTGCTTTTGAACCTCTCAGCGCCATTCGATACCATAGACCGTGGTATCCTTCTGGAACCCCTGAGGGAGTTAGGCATCGGGGGCACTGCACTCCAGTGGTCTCTACCTCTCTGGTAGATTCCAGATGGTGAGGCTGGGGGATAGTTGCTCCTCCAAGAGAGAGCTGACATCTGGGATCCCTCAGGGCACCATCCTGTCCCCCATGCTATTTAACATTTACATGAAGCTGCTGGGAGAGATCATCCGGAGACATGGGGCGCGGTGTTATCAGTATGCTGATGACACCCAGATCTATTTCTCTATGTCTCCGACTCTTGCAGTGACCAAGGATGGCATCTCTCCTCTAAATGGGATCATTCCTAATGGGATCATTCCATGCATGGAATGGTTTCTAATAGCAGAATCAGGAGGGAACAATTTCCTTATGACCCGCAGTTCCACTTATTGTTACTTGTATTAAACACTTTCAATGAGCTCCAAAATGCTAGGAAATTACAGCTGTTAAGGAGCATATTTCCATATGTGTCATTTTGGTAGTATAGATATGGAATAGTAATCTATTTAGTTCCCATTTTACCATTTCTTTGGAGCTGGATGACTGCCAGATTTGTCTGTTAACTACAACACAGACTGCACCTGCACTGCAGAAATAATCTGGTTTGACACCTCTTTAACAGCCATGGCTTCATATGATAGAATTTTGGAAGTGTAGTTTGTTGTGGCACCAGATCCATCACATGGAGTCCTGACCGTTAAAGCACTATCAAAACGGATTATTTCTGCAGTACATATGCAGCCCCACTCAAGGAGTATACACAACAGAATATATAACCAAGCTATGATTCCATGTTATTATTTATTATTTATTTATTTAATTTATGTGCCACCTTTCTCCCAGAAAGGGATCCACAGATAAAACTGATGGTAGTGGGACAAAGAGAAAGCCTTTCCCTGTAGATCTTAGGACCCTTGCTGGCTGGTATAGGGAGATATGGTCTTAACCAGTTGGCAACTAATACCATCCAAACATAACTGCAAAGATGGAAAGTCAGATCATATTTGAATGAAAATCGTAAGCAAGTTATAGTGCTAGAATATGCCATATAGCAATCAATAGTAATAGCAAGCACATTTCTATACCGCTTATCAGCGCACTTAAGCACTCCCTAAACGGTTTACAATATGTAAGCTAATTATCCCCAACAAGCTGGGTACTCATTTTAGCCACCTCAGAAGGATGCCAGGCTGAGTTGACCCTGAGCTCCTGGCTGGTATTGAACTCACAACCTCGTTGTTTGTTAGTGAGTGGTTTTTAACCACTGTGCCACCAGGGCTCACCAAGGCACATGCTACAGTACATTATTGTCTGGCAAACTACAATCCATTGCCACAAATAATCCCCAAGGCAGGGATTCTGTATACTTCCTAAACGTGGGGGCAGGGAGGATAAAAATGGTCAGTGATGTACCTAGACACCTCCAGGAAGATAATTGGATGTTCTTTCTAGTTTGGCATGTGAGAGGTGAGGGGGCAAAATGGCAGAACAAGATCAAATGCAGCTGTCTGGTTTTTAGGGGAAGATGGCATCTCAACCCATGAATTACACTTTCTCTGTAGTTTAACAAAACAAACAGCATCTTGAAAAACACTGTAGAAATGGGGGAAAACTGCCCAACAAATCTAATCCCAGCAAATTCTGTGGTGAAAAAATCAACAATACTTGTCAAACTGCTGGATGTGATATGCCAGATTTAAACTTCTATAAATAAGCTAATTCTTTAACCTGCCTATCTCAGGATTGGCACAGATCATCCTCAAAATGACCTTTTCACACCGCCAAGTTTCAGATCAATCTCTGGAGTTATTTTCTGAATACAAGCCTTCTACCCTTTTTATAATGGTGGAATGTGAATCATTCAACCAGCCTTAACAGAGGGCCACAGTTGTCACTCTATAATACACTCAGCTTATTGACAAGTAACTCTGCCAACAATTTTTCTTCTCGTTTACACTTCCTCTTAATCATAAACTTTTCCCAGTCTCATACATTGTTAATGTTAGCATGTTTGATCTTGCATTCCTTGTATCAACAAAACTCCATGTTAACTGACCTTTGTGTGCTTTAAGAAGGCACTTTGAAGATGTGGCATGCATAACCATGTTCAGTTCTATGAATGTGAATAGTGCTGTGTACATTACACATGAAAGAAACTGCGATTTTAATGATAGACAAGAAATGTTGACAGATTTAACCTGAGGCAAGAAGGAAATACTAGAGGGATGATATTTTTGGTAAACACGGACAAGAAATTGCATTGAAAATGAAATGTCAAACATTTTAATGAAAGTGTGGATAAAGCCTAGGCAATTCCATTTCCACTGTTTTCTCTCCACTGATTACTATCAGTATCCTTTAGAAGAAAAGGGAAGCAAAAAGTATAAATCTAATAAATTGAACTCAACAAGTTAAGAAGTTATGTCCATCACCTGGATTCAAACCTGATTGGTTTCAACAGGCACCCATCATATCAAGAGTGCCCTCGGCTTAACTTTTAGAAGGTTTCTGGGACATTTCTGCAGTACATATGTTCCTTCATTTGCAAGAATAAAAAGGACAAAAGAGTATTATAGGTATTCAAGAATTTGTGATGCAGCATAAATAAATGTGTTTGCAGAATGAAAAATATTCATGGATCTATGCCAAGAACAAGTTATTATGCTTTGAAGTTGATGGTTTGATTAAGCTGTATTGCTATAATCATGGAAACACATATTTTCCCTATTGATAGCCAAACTTATTAGGCCGTTAATTTCTGTGTTAGTCACCTATGATAACATTTCACAATTATTTATTAACTTGATCTATATTTTTTTTCTGATGAGCTCAGGGTATATATAATATCATACCATTTTACCCTTGCCAATATAATCAAATAAATCAGTACAGAGAGGTTAGGTAGTCTAGGTAGTTGAGGAAAGAGTCATGTGTTCTATACCACTCAGTAACTTTTCATTATCAAAAAGTGATTTCAACCCTGTCTCTGTGTTCCAAGCTCAATATTCTGTCTTCTACACAACAGTAGAGACAATGGAGCCTGGGAGACTAGAGACTAGGGAGGCTAGGTGAAGAGGGACAGCATTTTCCAGTAACATATGTTGTATCTATAGATTATAAATCAAACCCACAAGTAATTCTTGGTGGGCTTTTGGCTGATATTTGTAGTGGAACAAGTGAGTCCCCATATCATTCTGCATTGCCACACTTGATGTTTTAGCCTAAATACAACTAGAATAGGCTTGCAAAATCAATAGGCACTTGGTAAATGAACACATACAGTTGGCCCTCCCCTTACCCGGGGATCTGTTCCGGATTCCTCCGTATAAGTGGAAATCTGCGTGTGCTGGAGCCCCATTAAAACTAATGGGGTTTGTGGTTGTGGCGCATGTTAGCGCATACAAGCTTCAGGCGTGCACCCCATTACTTCTTCTAGAGTGCACGAGGGGCTTTTCCAGAGCAGCTTTCAGCATATGTTGAAAGCCACGTATACCACGCCCACACAAAACGCAGGTGCACTGTACATAAGTTATATTGATTTGGTAAGTCAACAGTAGTTGTGACTAAATACTAGATTTAAGCCTTTCTTTGTATTCAACCTGCCATCTAGGGGGGAAACAGATGGAGTAAAAAAGTGGTTTCCAGTTGCTTTGAAGGCGGGGTATTTAGATGATGCATGCCCTGAAAGAGGCTGGAAACCAGATCAAAACTGCACTCCAGAGCTAAAAACTGGAGCAAAAAGAAACTGAGATATTCTGACTTAGCCCTGAAAACGTGCATCTTCACTGCTGAAGTAAACACTCTGATACAAATGTGGGGTTGTGGCAAAGCTAAGAAATGAAAATGTGACAACTCAAATTCATGTAATGACAACACACATGAACGAGACAGTCCAAGAGGGGGGCATGGGATGAAGGCGGTTAAGGGGGCATGGGGGACTCCCTGAACTGGTGGAGGATTGCACGTGTGACTGTGTGGCCAATCAAAGGGGTTGCCATGCAATGGGATGGCATCTAGGTGGACATGAGAAATACCTGGAGGTACCAGGTGGTGTGTTTGTGAGCCAGTGTACATGTATGTTGGGGATGCAACAAAAAAAATTACCCAGTGGCACGGCTTGATGCCATGCTGTGCAGTCACCCATGCCTATTCAACCTGCTTTGGGAGCAAGGCATGCAGACAATTAGGCTTCAACTCCCTTTGGAAAAAGCAGGATAAACCTGCTTTTTCCTACCCATCTATTCCAGCTCTAAGTTAGAAGTCAGTACTCAAAATTGTCACTTTCAGGTTAAGGAAGTAGGACTCTTTTTTTCACATTCTATGACATGATTGACTGGTGGCACCCACTTTTTCTTTTGCTTCAAATGAAATTATCTGGAAAGCAATTGCTATTGGCTATTGGTGCTTTAAACATATTATGTTCATCACAACAGTGGGACAAGAGCATACAGATACAAGGCAAGCTCTCAGGATAATGGTTATCAGTGACCCAGGCTAGTTGGAAAAGAAAGAGACCTCATTCCCTCCAACTGTTTTTGTAGGGATGGTCCAGTTAATTTTCTGCTGTTCCACATTTGCAGCTGGTATTAAAATTCTCCAGTTTCTCTCTCTTCCTCCTACCTTTCCCCTTCATCCTCAGCATACGTCAGTTGCTGCAAATTAAATTCAAAGTATAAAAGTAGTTTGTAACTATAAACTGGCACAGTCTTTCCTAGCTTTGGAACAGACCATCCTGTGGTATGTGATTTCAAATAGCTCCTTAAGGTAAGCAAAATAATAATAATAAACACACATTATAGAAACAGGGAAGCCAATATCCCTGCCAAATAATAATAATAATAATAATAATAATAATAATAATAAGAAGAAGAAGAAGAAGAAGAAGAAGAATACATTTTATTTGTATTTCCCGCCTCTCCCTGTGGATCGAGGCGGGATTACAGCAAAGAATAAAAACCACAGTACAATACAAAATGCAATATTATCTAAAAATACAGTCAGTAAAAGAACATTAATATTACTACCATTCACTAAAAAGACCAAATCATCATCAATTTTCTGTGCTGTCAAGTCAGAGAGGGAATGTTCCATAAAATCAGCTATAAAAGGTCAGGTGGATAGGCCCGCCGGAAGAGATCCATCTTAAGTGCCTTTTTAAAGGCTTCTAAGGTGATAATTAGACAGATCTCTTCCGGTAAGTTGTTCCATAATTTAGGGGCTACGGCTGTAAATGCTTTATGGGAAGTTGTAGTTACTCTAGTTTTCGTATGTTCCAATAGTTTCTTTCCTGATGTTCTAAGAGTGCAGGCAGATTGTGTAGGGGGAGGCGTTCCTTATGTAACTCGGGCTCAAGCCATGTAGGGCTTTAAAGGTAATAACCAACACTTTGTATTGTGTTTGGAAGCTGACTGGCAGCCAATGAAGAGATCTTAATATTGGAGTAATATGGTCAGATCTTGATGTTCCTGTGACCAATCTGGCTACAGCGTTTTGGATAAATTGAAGCTTCCAAACTTGGTGCAAAGGTAGCCCCATGTAGAAGGAACAGAACCACTGGAGCGCAGTGCCTCCTATTCCTAACCTAAGCGCCGCTGAGAGGTCCAGTAGCACCAGCAGGGCCACACTACCCCTGTCAATGCCCTTACAAAGGTCATCAGCCAGAGCAACCATGGCAGTCTCCACCCCAAATCCCATCCTAAAGCCAGTTTGAAACGGATCAAGATAATCGGTTTCCTCCAAGACAGCTTGGAGTTGAAGAGCAACCGCTCTCTTGATCATCTTGCTCAGGAATGGCAGAAAAGAGACTGGCCTGTAGTTCTTCATATCCAGGGGGTCAAGAGAGGGTTTTTTTTCAGGAGCGGCCTAACTGCTGCTTCCTTCCAACAAGATGGAACATGACCCTCCCTAAGGGACACATTGATGATGTCCCTTAAGAACACCTTCAAGGCATCTCTCCCCTGGACGGCCAGCCACGAAGGGCAAGGGTTGAGAGGGCAAGTTGTTTCCCTCACTTTACCAAGGAGCTTGTCCACGTCATCAGTACTTATTGATTGAAATTGATCCAGTAAAACCACATCAGCGGAGTTGCTGGACACCTCATCAGTTGATTCTGTTATAACTCCAGTGTCCAAGTCGGCTCTTATCTGAGAGATTTTATCTGCAAAGTAGTTGTTAAATGCATCACAGCAGGCCATGTCAGGGTGTCAGGGTAAAGGGTTCTGCACAGGTGGAACCTGTGTCAATTCCCTCACCACCCTAAACAGCTCTGCTGGACGGGACTCTGCAGACACAATACATGCTGAGGAGAAGGCTCTCTGCGTTGCATGTATTGCCTCTGTATAGGAAGTTCCTATGATGAGTCCTGTCAGATGAGAGTCGAGTTTTTTGCCAGACACGCTCTACTCGTTGTCCAACCCGCTTCATCTTTCTGAGTTCTTCTGTATACCATGGACGACAGTTTGAAGAGGGCTGGCAAAGACGCTTGGGAGTGATCATGTCGATAGCCTTGGTAAGATCCTTGTCAGGTATTAACCAAAGCTTCCACAGAATCACCGGCATTACTAACCAATGAACCCTCCAAGGCTTTCTGGAACTTAATTGGTTCCATTAGCCTTCGAGGGCAGACTATTCTAATGGGTCCTCCACCCCCGACGGGATGGACAGTGGCTCTGAGTTCAGCCTTGATCAGGAAATGATCCGTCCATGACAATGGGGAAGTTTTTGTTACCTTCACCCACGGATATTCCTGTTCCATACTAAAGACTGCATAGAGCATATGACCCACACAATGAGTAGGCCCGCTGACCAACTGGGGTAGGCCCATGTTTGTCATGGATTCCATGAACTCCCGAGCCGCACCTGTAAGATTTAATAGACTGGTCTCAAGTGGGATGTTAAAGTCACCCAGAATTAGAAGTCTGGATGACTCCGACAGAAACTCTGAGACCAGCTGTGTCAGCTCGGTTAAGGAGTCTGTTAGACAACGGGGTGGACAGTATACTAACAGAATCCCCAAACTATCCTTGGTCTTCAGGTTTAGGTACATACACTCGAAGTGGACTGTTTTCTGGACAGGTATCATGGTGAAGGTGAAGATAAATTTGTGGACGAGGGCCACTCCTCCCCCTCACCCACTTTCCCTCACCTGTTCCTTAACGGCATACCCGACTGGGCGAGTCTTAGCCCAGGTCACACTGCTATCCTTAGAAGGGACTTTCCTTTAGGAGATTCCATTTGAATTACAGCTCTCTTGAAACTATGTTTGATTTTTGAAGTTGACATAAATCTTCTGTTTTAAAGCCTACTTTTACTAGTCTTCTGTGTGCACAGTGCCATAGGAACTACACTGTAATTTGCATGGGTCAAACATTGGGAGAGATTGAGATTTTACTGTCAATTTACTTTGAGAGAAGCTTTTCCCCCCTCTACGCAACCATGTTCCATTTCTATTAACAATAAAGTCATACCAATATCTCCTCAGTTCAGTGGCACTTACTCCTAGGAAAATCTGTACAAGATTGTAGCCTAAAATGTTCTAAAAGGCCATTAGAATGCACATATTCCTTTATGACAATCATTCCCCCCCCCCCCGAAATAGGTTCCATTTTTTCTCAGGTTGCTGTGGTTTTGGTGCATGTGGCTTTAAATATAAATGCATATTGGAATTCTCCAGTAAGTTTGCCTGTCAGCTACAAACTCAATGAATGGCAGTATATAAGTTTATTCTGTGACAGAGCCAGCATGGTGCACTGGTTTGAGTTTTGGACTATGGAGACCAGGGTTCTAATCCCTGCTCAGCCATGGAAATCAACTGGGTGATCTTGGGCAGATCACACACTCTCAGCCTCATGATCGACTAGTGGCACCCACTCTTTCTTTTGCTTCAAATGGAATTATCTGGAAAGCAATTTCTCAGAGGAAAGCAAGGAAATATCCCCACTGAACAAATCTTGTCAAGAAAACCCCTTGATAGGGTTACCGTGAACCTAAGTTGGAAACCACAAGCACAAAACAACAACATTCTGTGACATGACAACTCTATCTGCAGTATTATGATGGCTGGACTTCCTAACAGGATTGGTGTGTATAGTACTGGGGTAATGTGAAGCACTTTGAAACACTCTATAGAATTTGACAGCTGCTAAGGATTTAACAATGGGATATAATTTCCAGTTCTGCTGTTACCTACTTCAAACTCTCAGCATTCTTTCCCCTTTAAACTGTCATGACATTTTGATGCACATGTTTCATTAAGACGTTGCTGTGTTTCAAGCATTTCCCTGTCCCTTGATAGAGAGGTTGCTATGGTTACTATATTCTATATCAGACCATATACATAAGTAGACGTGCAAAGCCTCCATGCATATCCATATAAATTATTTTTAAACTGATGGGTCTAAAGGGTGTCATGCTCTTTTTTTCTTTTCCTTTCTTTTTAATTTGGCAAACTTTTAGTTCTTCTTTCTAAATACTAGCGTCTGAACATTGTTTATCCATTTAATCAAGGGAGAATTCTGGGATGTTGTAGTGTTGTAAGCAAACTCATTATGAAGACAGTTTATAATTAAATTGAAGAATGAGCGAATCACTGACTGCACTGAAGCGGTTCTCTCTTTTTTCAAGTGATTTAATGAATCTTCCAAAAAGAAATAATGTTTACAAGGCATCAAGCTCATTCTCCACAAGTGTTCCATAGCAGCATGGCAATGGACCATATCACTTTTAATAGCTTGGACCCTTTCTCTTTTATTCACGTAAACCATTCTGGCTGTCCTATGTTGCTCATCCAACCAACATTTGATTTACTTGGCTTGCATTTTAAATCATTGGACCTGAAGGTGATATTTAGAAAGTCTATTGTCAGGCATGCAAATTGGGAAGGGAGGGAAAGTGTCACTTTAAATCATGACAGATTAATAAAGTATTACTCATGGGCATATGCTTTGTATCTTCCTTCTGAGCAAAGTCATATCTAAAGAAGTTATTTTTCTATTAACAACATATTTAGCTATTTCAGATAATTTATCTTGGTTCTGCCATCTTCAGAACCATGAGCTTCCAGCTGAAGTGACAGTTTTTAATCTCTCACTGGCTTTAAATAGGAGAGACTATTGAGCATAATCCAAGGTTTTGTTTAAAGATTTAAATGTGTTTGTTAAATCTGACAGGCATGATATTAGTAAAGAAAAAATTCAAAAATGTTTCTTTTGTGCCATTTGATTTGGTTCATTAAAATGATGAACCCTGCAGGGACTGCAACCTTTTGTTTAATCTGTGTTGATCCCTATTGATTTATTAATCTCTGCAGCACTCATGTAATGAATTAATTTACTGGGAATATATTGCACTGTAAACAAATCTCTTGCATTATTTTTCTTATGCAGAAATGTACAGAATTACACTTAATATGCAAAACAACATTTTAAAACAAGAGAAGTTAATGTAATCTGGGAACCATAATTTGCTATTTTCTAAACTAAACATTTTAGTACTTGGTGACTGACAACTCCCTTGAATAAAACTATTGAAGTATTTTTTGTGGACTTTTCGGTCTTTGTGGCCATGTTCTAGAAAAGTTTATTCCTGACATTTCGCCAGCATCTGTGGCTGCATCTTCAGAGAAATATTGAAGTATTTGATGGAGTTTGGTTCCTAGACCCCCTGTGGATAACAAAATCAGTAGATGCTCAAGTCCCATTAAATGCAATGGCATAGTAAAATGGTGTCCCTTTTATAAAATGGCAAAATCAATGTTTTCTATTCAGAATTTATACTTTTTTTTTTACTATTTTCAAGCTGTGGATGCTTGAATCTGTGAATCTGTGGATAAAAAATCAGTGGATAAGGAGGGCCAACTGTATATGTACTTCTTGGGATTAATGCAGCTAAAAGATTCAAAAGATCAGTTCCCACTTTTGCATAATGTAATTGCACATTTCCCACTAAGTAGGAATGAGTTTTTTTTTTATGTATGAAAAGTTACCTTAAAATCATCTACTAGTTGCCAAGGTTTGCCATGGCTCATATACTCAACCGAGGAAAATAGTAAATATGAACCTGCGCTACTTATTTAAACCTAGCAAGGCTATATTTCCAGCATCAAAAACTGTATTAACATATATTAATCTACCACCTGGTTTTCTACTTAAACAGTTAGTTCACAAACATTTCGAGATCACAATGTGACAGCAGTAAATGTGTGTGTGTGTCTGTATGTACAAGCAAAGTTGAAAAAAAAGCTACCCAGAACTCAGTATTGGAAATAGCCGTATATTTGATCTTAAAGTGGTAGACATTGTTCCTCACTAACCATTTCTCTTTGTAGGCTGAGGAGGATGGAATTGGCAAACCTCCTCTGAATATTTCTTACCTAAAAATACCCAATGAAATCCATGGGGTCCCCATAAATTGACAGGCGACATGGAGGCTCATACACAGACAAAGATGAGTTTGAAAAGCTCTCTTGGAATGTAGGCTTGCCATACCTTCTCCTATCAGTTTCTTACTTGCAGAGTGTTTTTAGGCTCCTATTGAAACTGTCAACCACAGTGCTAGGCGACAGAGGCCCAAAGTAAGGAATTCAATCTGAAGCTTACAAAAGACCTTCCATTTCACAAAGCATTGCTTGGCTATATCACTCTCCTGATTATGTTACTATAAGCAGTTATTTTCTTCCAAGGAAACATGAAGCAATGCTGTGTATTGTCAAGTAATAAGACAATTCTGAAATAGGTTTTTTCCCCAAAAGTTGCCAAAAACATAATGAAATGAAATCAGCTTTGTAATTTTAAAGATTTCCTGGAAATAAGGGGAGGCAGGGAAATATATATAAGAGATTACTATAACTAAAAGACATGGTTTAAGAGGTCATGTACAGAAAAACAAGCAAGATATGAGAATGTAAAAAGCTGACTCAGATACTAGGGACTGCAGTGGCTCCTTTATGCTTTGTTATACATGATAATAAATGATGCCAAGGAGAAGACCACCAAGGAATACACTGCTGTTTTATAGAGAAAATGATTCAAAAAAGGGGCAGCGCACCACATCTCTATTCTTTTGCCACAGAGATTTTAATCCTCTGGGAACTGAGTCTGATAGTGTCTGAGCAACCTCTGGTGGCCATTAATAAACACCATCTGTCTCTATGACAGCCTCTAAAACTCAGATTTGTCAAAATTGTAACCATTTACTTACTTTTATGAAACAAAATTTAGAAATGGGATGAAAACAAAACAAAACAAATAACCAATTTGGTATCAACTATGCCCACATAAATAGTGTTGCAATATCTATAGGATATATGCAATATTTAATCTGTCTATGGGATATATAATATCTATATTATTTACATTAGATTAACATTTATAGTTATATAGTTGGCCCTCTGTTTTCGCAAGGGATCCGTTCCGGACCCCTTGGGTCATGCATAGTCAAGCACCATAGGCTTGAAGGGGGTGCGCCCCCGTTCACATGGCCCATGTGCGTGTGCCATTGAAAATAGCAGAGGTCCCCCCTCTGTGGATATTCAAGGATCTCAGATCCACAAGTTAGCAGGGGCAACTGTACTAAGATATGAGACTTGGCTGCATAAAACTATTATATTTAGTATAATAACTATGTCTATTTTGTTTCAGTACCTAACCCTTAAGGGCAGAGTCAGTCATGACAAACAAGAGGAGAAAATCTGAGGTTACTGGCAATGATATTAACAATGCCCATTCTAGGATTGGTATAATTTCTGGATTTCTACAGGTACATATCATGGAACAGATACATATATATCAAATATATATGATATATGGAATTCAGATCTTGAAATCGTTGCAACACATTTTTATATCTTTTATCAAGATACATATCAGTATCTTATTTCAACAATGCATCTGTTTGAAACAAAATTGCCCAAAGTATATTAAATTTTTGAATACTGACCTCTATGTTTCACTACATTTAAAAAAGTGGAGGGAGAAAGATGGTATTTAAGTTGCCTGTCAATAGTTAGCACCTGAACAGCAGACTGAGCAGACACACAGGTCACTGTCTATTTATATATTTTATTAATTTAATAGGTGTCTTACAGTGTAGGATAAAACAAAATATGACTAAAAGAAATCTAACACAAAATTTTTAAAACTTTATAAACAGACAATGTAATTAAAATTAATTTAAAACATTTAAAAAACTATTTCGAACATAATATACTGGATTTATTACAAGGAAATCAACTACATCACACTAGTCCTCCTCACTAGGGTGAGATGTATTACATTTCTATTTAGCTTAGTAAATGATTTCACTTAGTTTTTACCTGAATACATTTAATGACTTTTGTAAGCTACCCTAGGAGCTGCCCAAGTGAACTGTGGCACTTAATTTTGCTTGGCAAACCAATTCACAAGAACACAGACAGATCCCTGTTGTGTCAGACCAAAGACCTACGTGCAGATCAATCTTGTGTGTGCTTATTCAGATGAATATCCTGGTGAGTTCAATGTGTTTTATTTCCTAATAAGTGTATTTCGGATTGTAGTCTAACTGCTCTCTCCTCATGTTTTACAGAGCAACACTATATATATCTACAGAGAAGTAAGTCTCACTGAGTTTAATGGGCTTACCCCCAAAATAAGAGTATATGATTACAGCCTTAGTTGATATTCTGGGCCAATTTTGCTTTCTGATGTGTATACTGTTTTTGCTGAAACTACTGAAACTTCCACAAATATATTCAGGGAAAGAATGTAGTCCTTGATGTTTTAGAAAAGCTTAAGAACTGAAGGGGAGGAGAAGGAGGGAAAGAGATGATAACTGTGGCAGCAGTCCCAGCAGAATTCCTGCAACATACTTCAGAAACCCTCATTGCTTTAAATTTAAAACCACTACTGTGTAGCCCTAGGGCATGAGAAAGGCAATGACTATAAAGGAAAAATGTCCAACCTTATAATGGCTTATTCTAGTATTGAGAAAACACAGAGATGGGTATGCAGCTGGTGCTCGTCCTGAAAAGGGACCTCTCACATGCTTCACATAAATATTGTCTAAAGGGCACTGACTAAGGTGGGTATTCAAATGAATGTTGGGAGGATGTGTGTGTTTTTTCCATGGCTTACTACCCTCTCTGTCAAGTGGGAAAAAACTCACCTTGTGGACAAGAATGGTACAGCAGATAGCAGAAGAAGAATATTGATCTGCTAAGGATCTTGGAGATTACAATTCAAAAATTATTTGAGCAGAATATTACCTTGGTAGCATCATTACTTTGAAACAATTGAACTATTCTATCCCAATCAAAGGTTTTATGAGAAAATAATAGAGACCCAGAGACCCAGGATTTGCACAGTAATGGGGGGGGGGGCATTTAAAATTGTCACTCAGACAGCTTTAGGGCATCACCAAACAGCAAACTCCAGGGTAAAATAGAATGTAGTTCCAGTAGTTAAACTGGAATAACAGCACTATAGTTTTGTAGCATGAATAGACCTGGCCCCCTGTGTGTGTGGCAACAAATGCATAATTATAATCAGACACACCATATCAATGGTGGAGGGAGGTATATTTGATGCCTTTATTCTAGAAGCAATAAGGTTTATTTGCTCCAGGGTCTAGATGTCAATGGCATACTAAAAAAAAAAACCTGCTACAAGCTATACAATTCAATTCAATTCTTTTAAAAGAATGAAAATATGTAAAACTAGTTGGAAAGATGATCTGAAACTATTAAGCATGACCCAAAAAAGACTTGGAAGGGAACATGCAAAAAAAGGACTCTTTGCAACCTAAAAATGAAAGGGCTAAGCCCCAGTAGACAGAGTACCACTTCACGCATTACATGTTTTGTACAAACAAATATTATCTGCCTAGTGTTATGAAAACTGCGTGTAGTAGCTTCTTGGCTTGCATACTTATGGCATGTTCAAAACTCATGCTACACTTTACAATAGATTTTTTTCCACATCCCAACCCTCAACAAGACAGTATAGTAATTTTATATAGATCAGGGATAAGCAACTATCAGAGGTTAGGGGGACAACTTGCCCAAGAAGAGACCTTGGAGGGCTATGCCCCCCCAATATATATATCCTCAAAATACTCCCAAGTGCCCACTAGGGTCTGTGTGGGAGCATTTTACCACAACCTTGGGACCCACTGCAACTTTCTGATTTTTAATTTTTTTTTAACAAGTGATCTAAAGTGATTTTGTTTTTACAAAAGGCATTTGGGTGCATTTTGAGGTATTTTATATTTTGTGACCACAGACCTACAAAAATAGCTCTTAGGGCTTCATGCGGTACAGAGGCCATGTTTTGACCACCCAGGGTATAGATAATATTTTGCCTGTTAATTCAGGTTTGCAGTTTGGAGATCTTTAAAAAGCTTTTTCTCATTCCTACCAGTTCCTAGGCATGCTTGGTTAGAACATGTGAAAAGGCTTTTTAAGAAGATGCTCCCAGGTTGTGAAACTGCCACTGCCCTCCATTCTGCTCTCATTCTGCCAGCAGCCTAAGACCTTCTTATTTCAGCAGACTTTTGACCACTACTGGCTTTTACAAATGGGCCTTGTTATAGATGACCTTGTCACAATAAATTTGTATATTAATGGACTACCAAAAAGTGGTCAGACACTTTTAACAAAGGATCAGTAATATTCCTGGGAAGTTGGAAGTCTTCTTATTGGAAGATAAAGGTTTGATTGCCATGAAATTTGGACATTGTGTATGAGAGAACTGAGATCTTTCATCTGGAGTTAACCAAAATGTAGGTATTCTTGCAATATAGTTGATTTTCCTTTGGGAGTGTAATTCAGAATAGGTGACTTGGCTGTCTGATTTGTTCTTTTCTTTTCTTTTACTTTTTAAAAAGCCTGGTTATTTCCAAATTTAAATACAGAGTATATTCGAATATATGTAGAACACGTTCTTTACAAACATGCCATGATTGTTGAGTGTTTAATGTTTGTTTCTTTCTTGCTCTTTCTCTCTCTCTAATGCAAAGGTAACTAAACCTTACATAATTGGAACTTGCCCCAGGATTTCTCATGATTTGGGGAAGTGGAAAATATGTTAGCAATATTGGGCACATATGTTTTTAATTAATGTATCTTGTATTGGACTTAAACATATTGCAATAACAAATAATTTAATACGTAGCGAAGCTACTTATACATTATTAAGCACTTTGACATTCTGCCTGGGAGCTTAATATCAGATTATATGAAGTGTATTTATAATGTTTTGTTGCTTAAGAACTATACTGAAGTCCATGTTTCAGCAGGTGGGAATAGGTTTGATGATGGCAGATAAGAATATGGGGGGAAAAGGAGTTCCAAATAAACCTTTTCATCCCAAATGTCACTTGTTCACATCTGTGTAAATAATTAATTGGTTTTATGTTAACAAATTCAGCAGTTTTTTGTTTAAATTGATTGAACCCCTGAGCCTGCTACTCTTAGAAAGAGAAATATTGAAAATTCCATACAGCCAGCATGTAAGTAATTTATAGCCTTGCAGGGTGTCAATGCAAAAAATTCAGGACTCTATTTATCACCACAGGCAATTTCTAGCCGTAGGTAGTACAGCAGGCAATCTTGTAGGAATGAAGGAAAAAACACTAATGAAGCAAAGCCAACATAAGCAATATCCAGGAGACTGAGAGACTTATCAAACAGACATATCAAAATGAAGATGATGGGCAGCACAATTATGAACATTTCTACTCAAGAGTCCCAATGAATTCAATGCCTTAATCATCAAGGAAACCACTAGTGAGAAAAGATTATTGTAGAGCTGATTTTCCTTTCGTTGTAAAACTCCACAAATTCTTCCAAAGCGAAGTAATTCTTTTGCCTATACACACACAGTCTTACATATATTAGAGCTTGTTTGTTTTCACGTATCAGAGCCACAGATCATGATAGCTGGATTGTGGAAGAGCTGCTGGAAATTGTAAACCCAAAAAAAGCCCCTTTCCTATGCTGTGACATGTATGGTGTGTGTAACATTCAAAATCCAGAGCACAACTAAAATATAAGGAAAGGATGTACAGGCCTTCTCTTCTTCTCTTTCTTTAGATGATTCCTCATAAGAAGTGTACTGACAGAGACCTGTCCAGTTCAGCATTCTACTCACACAGTAGCCAAGCAAATACCTCTGAGAAACCCAACAAGTAAGATATAAGGTCAATAGCCTTCTGCTGTAGCGGCCAGCTGATCCTTCCCCAGCTGCTCCAAATACAACAAGAGTTCTGCCAGTGTGGTATCCAAGGATGTGTCTACAAATGGTCTCACCTAGGTCTCACACTGAGCTGTCCAAATGATATATGGGGCAACTGAGGCTGAATCTGGGTTTTTTCATGACCTCAATGCTTTAATCTCGAAAATAAATGTGGGGATTTATCCCCGTTTTGAGCAGAAAATCCAGATATTTGCAAGTGTGTGTGGACGGCACTCCATATGACATCAGTGTGAGGTTGGGAGAAGGAGTTCAGAAATACATACATTTATATGTGTGGGTGGGGTGGGGCAGACAAAAACACCCAGAGCAGCCAAGTACAGATTTATCTGACTGGGGTCTGATCAAAAGGGAGAATTGTGCAGTTTTCCTGAACTCAACTCAGTGTATGTAGACAAGCGTCCAGTGTGTGTAGACGAGCCAGAGAGGTAAGATGGTCAATAGATATCAGGGTAACTCAAAGGTAAGGTAGATTTTCCTGTCAGTGTAGATGCAGAGGGTCCAGTCCTTCTCTTTCCTATGATTATAGCGGGGTACAGACCGCCCAAAAAGGGTGGTCTGCCGGCGCCTTGTTTTGCTGTGCGAGGAAGCCGCAACAGACAAACCGTGTGGCTTCCTCATGCGGCAAAAAGAACCTGCAAAAAGTGGGTTCTTTCTGCGGCATCCTTGTGATGCCGCAGTGTGCAAATGGCACACTTGCGACGTCACAAGGGGGCACGATGTGCGGACACTAAGCGTCTGTCACGTCAAAATGGTGGCGCCCATGTGTACAGACCGCCACCATTTTGACGCCCTTGTCACGTGCTAGGGGTGAGGCACGTATGGGCGGTGCACCCTCGGCCAACCCCAGTACATGACGAGGGTGCCCTATAGGCCCGTTTGTCCAGGGCCTATCTTACCTATCTTCCTCCTCATCTACTCCAGTCTCTTCCACCCCTTTACTACTCCTGGCTCCCCTTTTGACATCTCCAGCCTCCACATCTTTTAACAATGGCGGGATACAGACCGCCCCTTTCCCCAATGGATCGGGTGCTAGGGTTGCGGGGCATCTGGAAAGGATGCCCCGAGGCAACCCTAGCACGTATCCAGGCCGGCACAAAGTGCTGGTCTGGATACCGCCATTATTAACAATCACTTTGAGTGAACTGTGGCATGACACCACCATGTACATGTTGTTTGCCAGTTTGCCAGGCTAAGCACAGTTTTCTTTTACATCTGTACAATACATGTATAGATTCAGTCACTGGCAGTGTGAACATGCATGTAGCATTCCATGTGGATCTTTTAATGTTTTCTTCCAAACTGGCACCACTGTGCTAACACTACCTTTTTTTATCCAGTTTAGTCTGTTCTTGCATGTCTGTGGGCATGGAGTCTGATGTGGATCTTTCTTTCTGCTGTGTTGAATCTTTCCTTGAATATGTACTTTTCTTCAGTAATTATTAGTAGAATTACATTAGCATTATCCACAACTGTAATTCTATCTCTGCCTTAATGTGCTGTGATAGTGTGACAGAAAAGCTACTTTATGATGTGGTTTCAAACATACTGAGTTTTTCTCAATGAATTTTTTTTAATTAACTACAGTTCCTCCTACTTCCTTGGGGAATAGTGGTACCTCTTCAGACTCTCATAAGGAGAAATATATCTTCTTTGTGGTTACATAGAGAAAGTCCCACATACATCTTCAATATTAATGGAAAATAATGATTAAATGCAAGCACATTATTTAATGCAAGCAGCAATGGGTGAAACTGAAAAGACTTTCCCCCTCACCACTGCAGAAGAGTGCCAAAATGCTCCTGCATTGCTACTGTTTAGGACAAGGCAAGCCATGTTAGTTTCAGCCCTTATCCTGCACATATTCTTTTTAGACAAACACTGAACGAAGCAATCTGCAGCTGTGAAGTCGAAGGCTTTCATGGCCGGCATCCATAGTTTTTTGTGGGTTTTTCAGGCTATGTGGCCATGTTCTTCTAGAACATGGCCACATAGCCCGAAAAACCCACAAAAAACAATCTGTAGCTCTTCACCAAGAACATATCCCGGGAGTAAAGGGGCTTCTTAGAAGGTCTTCCTTGCTGGACAGGGAAAGGGATGGTCTTTTCCTGTTTAATGGAATATTGTTGTTGTTGTTGTTATTGAGCTGCAATACTTGACATACATCGCATGATATCCTAATGGTAGCAGTGAACATCTCAGCAGGTCTGCCTATCCTGGCAGCTTTTCAGGCCAGAGGAATAATAGTACATATGATGACAGATACTATGGTACAGTGTACAGTGTACCATAGTGACAAAGAGATGCACACATCGCTCAGATGTGTACCATCATGGTGAGAACAGCCTTGTAGTCCCAGGAAAATGTTGTCTAATCATATTACACAAATGGTATTGTCATGTGAGAAGGACCAAATCCATAATACTCAGAGAGGGAAAATGTTTGTTTCCTCTTAATTCTCAGTCTATGTATTCAATATATAAAGCTTTCATTTCTAAAACTTTTTTAATAGGATGGGACATACCGTACAAGAAAAGTGAGTTTAAGATTTTTGGTGCTAGAATTTGAGATTAAAATTCTCAGAATCCAGGAGGAATTTGACTGTTGTGACAGATTCACCTCACTCCTGGACTTTGCTATTGTACTATTTAGTTTTTGTTCATTACCGAAGCCCAAATTGTTGGAACAAACTGTTTTTTAAAAACTCTTGAAAAGAGGATATAGGCCCATAACAAGCTAAAGTTCTGTTTTTCTATGCCAAGAGTTCCTATAAAATATGTCAGTACTGAACATCTTCTTTAAAAAAAATTAGACACTTCATGTCTTAGCGTTCTATCCTTTTGATGCTACTTACAAGTTAACATAAAATTTCTTTTATAGCAGGACCCATAGCAGTGGACGATAAATATGCTTAATATCTCTTTCTCACAAAGGCTCTTTACATAGCTGATTTGTGGAACGATAGCTTGAGCTGACAAGATACCAGCTGTCACGTTCTTATTTGTCACTTGATCCTGATATTTTAGGATTTGAACTTAACAGCCATCTTTTGCTTTCTTATGTAGCTGGAACGTAACTGTGACTAACTTTTAAGAGATGGAAGGATAGAACTCACAGATGTTCTTTCTGCTAAAAACAGTAATTCAACATAAATCAGAAAATATAATAATGCCTTTAATTGTTAAGCCCATGGTGTAACACCATTTAGAATACTGGCCAGTGTTTGCTATTCAACTGAAAAAGAGAACTGATTTTTAAAAAAGAACTCATAGAACTGAAAATGTTAAAGAAAAATGGAATTAAGTTCATCAAAAGGTTATAGCATCTTGCCAGGAAAGAGAAAAATAGTAGTAAAACTCTTTAAATTTGGTGGAGGGGTAGAATGTTAAGGGACTGAAATAATATATTTTTGTACAATTATTATTAATGTTGGAGAAATGGATAGAAATTCATTCAAAATTTATTTAGTCCATTCAAAAAGGATTGTTGGGTGGTAGGATTGGGAAAAACATAATTTTTGTTAATTAATGTATTTGATTTGTATTTGGCTTTTCACCCAAAAAGAAAAGAAAATGGCCTTCTAAGAACCTATATAAAACATAACACAGACCATAAAATCACAATTTTAAAACCCAAAATATATAATAAAGTTTTAGTTTTTTAAAAAAGTGTTTCCATTCATTACCAAACATATAATGAAATGACTTTTTATCATGAATACAAATTTATCATAAAAACACACCCATTGATGCACATTGCAGCCAGTCTGATTATCTAACCTGATTTCAGCATTGGACTATGACTCTGTTGGTCAGAGTATGAATCAAATAATAATTGTCTCTCTAGAGCAAGGAATTACATTTTTCTGTGGATCTGTTTGTTCTGGCGAGCTTATCAGCCTACTCTTTTTGTGTGGTTATCCCTGCAAAGGGATTAGAGTTGACACAAAGGATGTCAACTCTAATGCAAGTCAGTAGTGTCAGTCAGTAGAATTTTTTTAGTTTTTTTTTCTTTTTTAAAAATTTCCTTTATATTTATTATGTACTTTATTCAAGTAGGCCTAAAAGTATTATCACATGTGTCTATTCTACAGGATGCTAATGCACTATGGCATATGCAAGAATTTCCCCCCCTCCATCTAAAACTGAAAATGACTTTTTAGCCAACCTCTCTTTAAAAGAAAGAGAGTTAAGCTTAGCTTAACTTTCTTAAAATTAACCTATTTCTTTCCCTTTCACAAGTTGTAAAAAGTCATAAGACAAGCATTAATGTTTTTCTGTTCAATAACTAAGTTAAGCCAAAATGGTATTTAATTTTTCTAAAGGTATGTTCAGAAAATTTAATTTAAATAAAAATTCTGAACTGATTTTACTTCATTATAGTTACAACAAAAAATTAATACTGTAATGTTGAATAATAAAACTAATAAAACATACATCATAGCAATACGAAAAAATAAAACCTAAGACATTCCTTCTTTAGAATGAAATCCCCGCCCCAATTTTCTAATATGCTGGTAGAGCTTGTTTGCTCTCATAGGTGAGCATGTGATACGTAAGAGCAGGTTGGGGCAGGAAATTTGGGAAGGAGAGATTGGTGTCATCAGTCTACTGTCCTCCCCTTTATGAAGTACTGTGCTCACCAATGACCTCTCCTATTTGGCATAAAAACTGAGAATTACCTCAAACAAATTGACATATGCTACTGCACTCTGCCATATAGGGCAGAAAGATCTCTAACAAAATTGCTAAGAAGGACGCTAGGTCAGTGCCACCACTATAGCTGCATCTGCACTGTAGCTTGTCTCTGCTACTATCTAGCTCAGGGTTTCCCAACCAGGGTCCCACGAGAGATTGCTAGAAATTCCACAAGAGATCACAACTGAAATTGTTTATACACACACACACACACACACTGCCCACAATGTTAGCATGAATGGGCTGCATCCACACTGCAAAAAAGAATCCAGTTTGACACTTTAATTGGCTCAATATTATGGAATTCTGGGGTCTGTAGTTTGTTGTGGTACCAGAGGTCTCTGACAGAGCAGGTTAAATGCCTTAAAATGTTTTGAATTTTACACAGGCATGTGGCTAACATCTTTTGGACCATCATTTTGGACCATCTTTCTTAAGATCTGGTAAAGTAATTCTCATCTTTCTGGCCAGGGCAAGTTGCCACTTCTTATGGCTTTCCATCCCCGCAGCTGTAGTTATAAAAAGTAGCATTTTTCAGGTGCATTATTTAAAGGTTAAAGGAAAATATTTTAAATCCTTCAAAACCACAAACTATTTGTGGTATACCAAGGCTGATCATAAACATGTACAGGTGGAAAACAGATGAGAGGTTTCCTTTATGTCACTGCCTGTTACCTACATGAACTATTCCATTTTTCATGTTTAGTCTGCCTGCTTATGTTTTGTTCTGCCTTTAGAATATTTGGAGTCTCGTATGGTACACTGCTTCCCCCCCCCCTCAAATTTGTATACTATTATTTTTCTTTGCCATTTCACCATTGCCTTATGCCATCATAAGACATCATTATAACTCAGCAGAATTTGGCTGTATTTCTGGACATAATTGAGAGGGACTATGAACAAATAAAGATAGATAGCCAGTTGTATGTATGTGTGTGTGTGAATACACACACACAAACACACACAACTAGCTTCTTTTAGGGTATCCAGTTACTAGCACTGATATAGCTGTTCAGCATACAAAAATATTACAGGACATTGTAACCATCTAATAATAGCTATTCCCTGTTGGACAGTCTGCTACAAAGAGAGTCTCAAGCTGAGTTCATTATTTATTGTCTTGTGCAGCAGCAGGCATGTGAAATTAAGAACCAACCTCTAAAAGAAAGAAAAAACATGTCTAGAACAACCTCACCTTATATTGCTTATTTGGCTGCTGTGACACAAGCAGAAATCTTCTCATTTGTTTCTTTGTTTATTCTGCCTTTTTCTCGGTACTGGCATCCAAAGTGGCTCACAACATAATAAAAACTAAATGTCACTAAAAACGCAATTGCTGTTGGTTAGCCCTAGCTTGAATAGACCCATGGAATCATGTTGAGTCAAAATGTAAGTAAACCAAATTGTTTCAATGGGCCTGTTACCAATAGTGTCACTACCTTTGGTGACCCCCAGTGTGGATGGATGTCATTAGGAGGAGATAGAGGGCTGTCTCACATACTTCTGCTAACTTGTTCACCTGCATTCCCTCTCCTGGCTGCCTGCTCCCTTCCCACTAGTTGCCCAGTTGCCTCCCCTCCCCACTCACTACATCACCCCCTTGCCCAGCCACCTACCCAGGAAGCTGGGCCTGTTTCCCCAAGGAGAAAGCCCCACAACAGAGCAGCAGGAAGGCTGGTGCTCACCCCTCTTGCACTGAAGGGGGAGGAGGGCCCAACCAGGTTTCACCCACCTCTGGCATGTCACCTGTTGCAATCCACACTCCTCGCACCAGACCCATGATGCTAGTGCCTACTCTATATGTTAATGATAAGATTTAGGATGATTTATTATAATAATAATACAATGAAACAAATTACCATATTAAAACAGCAACTGAATTTGAAAGCATATAAAAGGGCAATACAGTGTACATATAGAAAATTATAATGCCCCTCTTTCTGCAGCCAGCCAGTTACTAAACATCTACCTAAATAAAAATGCCAGCCAATAGACAGACAACAGGAAGGGAGCCAGCCTAGATTAAGACACTTGGAAGCAGCAAGCAAGTACTCTTTTCTTTGTTTCCTCATGAAGCAAATCTGCAAGAATGTCAAGACTAAAGAGAAGTGTCTCTCTTGAGGAACTTAAAACCTAGACAATTTCATGTCAAGAGATCAGTCTTTTAGATAACCTGTGCATGAGTCATTTAGGGTGTGTCTGGCCCTAACCAACATTTTGCATGTTGCTTAAAAACAGACCAGTGAAGCTATCTAACAGGGAAACTGAATTCTTCTTGTAACAGCCCCAATCAACACTCTGGCTGCCTCATTTTGTATCCAGTAAAGCTTCCAAGCACTTTCTAAAGACAGCTCCAAATAGACTGCATTGCATTAATCCAAGAATGATGTCGCTAATCAAAGGTTCCTGCAGGTCAATGGCCATAGCATCAGACAGGAATCCTGCAGCCCCCCACCTTCTAGATGGTCCTTTCCAGAAAAGACCAGAGCCATCACAAAACAATGTCTCCAAGTCTCATCCCAAACAGGCAGCCCAGAGAGATACCATGGTCAGTGGTACTAAAAGACTAAAAGCCACTGACAGATGCTACACAATTGGTCTCATCCAGGATTCTCTGGACCTGAGAAATCCTGTGCAAGAGAAATTTTGTGAAACGTAAGGAAGAAAAGATTGTGTCAACAGTCCCAACCATCCAAATCTGGGAGGGTGGCACCTATCATAAACATGAAACCCTTTTTTTTTAAATGTAAATTTTCTTTCCCTTGTCATAAAACTGTTACCTTTCTTTTCAATGCATGACATATCTTATAACAAATGTAAGCCATGTTAGTTACTTTATTAATTCTTATTAAGTTTGGATGCTCTCTGGCATATAATGTATTGCATAGGAATCCCTGTTGAACGTGCTGCTGTTCAAGTCTTTTAGGCAGCTCTAGCTTTTCTCATGACCCAAGTTTCTCAGTTTCAACAGCAATTAGTGGGGGAAACAACTCCAGCCTTTGGGAAATATGCCTTTGCGTTGAAAAAGCAAACATTCTCAGGCCTACAATGATAGCCACCACTGCTTCATGCTGGGTTTGGGGCTAATTAAGATGTTGATGGAGTCTGTGCTAATCATGGCTCCACCGCAGTCTGTTGGACTAGCATGTAAATTGGTAGACTGCGTTCTGAAATTGCTTCGCCATCTGAGGTCTAATTACTGACTAGACTTAGCAAACAATGGTTGCATTTATAGAATAGGAAGTGCCCATGTGGAAATAGATGCATTTCCTTTTTTAAAAAAAAGTGAGATAGGCTTTCTGTGATGTTGTCATACAAAGGAGAGGATAAATTTCCACACAGAACACACATTTCTAAGTAGTTTTATCTCATACGTGATTCTCTAGATTCAAGATACTATCTACGTAAGATAAACAATTGCAGGCCTGAATTGAAGCCTATTATTGTCACAGCTCAACTGAATATACACTGGTCAGTAAACTAATTTTAGTTATACCAACCATGGTAACTTATTAATTAATACTCTCTGTAGACATTTCCAAAAGGGTAGCTGTGTTAGTCTGTAGCAGCAACTACAGCTAAGAGTCCTATGGCATCTTTGAGACTAACATGCATCTAATGAAATGGGTCCAAGTGTGTGAAAGTTAGGCTTACCATTTGTCCTGGAAAACCAGGAAAATCCAGAGTTGAAGGGTTTGAAAAAGGTTCCCACCAGCTGGGCTGATTGAAGCAACAAAGTACAAATCCAGGATGTAAATTGGTTTGCTATACATAAATAGACAACAACTGAAATACAGTGGAACCTTGGTGTATAGGCTGGGTTTTGTTTCCAGGACCCTCTTGGATACCAAAATCAGTGGATGCTGAAGTCCCATTATATAGACTTGCATAGTAAAATGGTGTCCCCTATATAAAATGACAAAAATCAAGGTTTGCTTTTTGAAGCCATGGATAGCTGAATCCATGGATATGAAGGGTTGACTGTATGCAATGGTGTATAGTGCGCCCGTGTTATACGTGGGTGTGCTTTACGCGGTCTTGAGCGTACACGCTCAAGCCGTGGGGAGTGCGTGGGGCACAAGGGGTAGTGTGTCCCATTCAAATGAATGGGCGTGCACATCCATGGCACCCTGTGCACTGCTATGCCACCGCGCACAAGCCCCATTGTTTCTAATGGGGCTTGAGCATAGGCGGAATTCACCTTACGTGGGGGGTGTCCAGAACGGTTCCCCCGGATAAGGCAAGGGCCAACTGTACAGCAAAATGTGGGGAGAGGGGGACATTTTTTTAGGCACGGGTGGGTTGCTAAGTCACCCCAATCCTGCCTTACATACTTTTGTCCCAGTTTTGTGAAAGAGAATGATGGCAACCCTAGTGAAAGTTCATGCTACAATCAGTTTGTTATATTCTCACACCTCTGGGGAAAATTGAACATTCCCAGATTCAAAACATATCTGCTAATGGGTCATTTTGCTGGGATTTTTGTGAATAAGTAATTTCCAGTATTTCGACTAACTGGATTTTTGTAAGCCCCCATGCAATGGGCTTGTGCATCAAGAAACTGCTACTTCTTTCCACTACACAATTATAGCAATTTGATATCATTTTAACTGCCATGGATCTATTGTGTCCTGAGCTCTGCAGTTTGGTAAAGTATGTAGAATTCTCTGCCAGGGAGCTCTAATGCCTCTCCAAACTACAAACTTAAGAATTCTGTAGGATATTGCCATGGAAGTCAAAGTGGTGTCAAGGTATAACTGTGGAGTGTGAAAGAATAACTCTCTTTAATAGACTGAATAGCTGTTCAGTTTAAGTCAGGTCTTTTCATTTCCAAATCAGGGGCAGATAAATGGCCTTCTAAATAGAATATGAAATCAGAGGACGCAATAGGCATTAACTCTGATCTCACTTAATCCATTGTAAATCATAAATTGTTCCACTTACTGAGGTCATGGCAGTATCAAGTAGATCTCTAAGAATGTCTGGGCACCAGTGATAGAAATGAAGATTTTTTCATTAGTAGCCTCAGCTGCTATGGTTTTATAGGCATTTCATGGTCTTTCGTGTACTTGGCTGATGCTTTTCTAGCATTTTAAAAGAAATAGTCTTAAACAAATATGACAAAAAACTGTTAAAATTCAGCTGCAGCTATGATGAAATAGTATAGTAATGAGGGCAAAATATACTTTTAACAGCTCTTAATGACTTTTCCTCCGTTTCAAAATTTCAGAACTGTGAGAGGCAGAAAGTTTCCTGCAATGCAATGGATTGTCTCTTTCTGTCTCTCATTCTCTCTCTCATTCTGTTTTTATTGCAGTAAAAAGGGGCATATTTTATATGGCCCATAGTAGCCTTGCTTGCACATCTGTGGGAAAGTAGGAGATAATAATCACAGCAAGTTCAAGGCATATCGCTCTCTACAGAATAGAGTGCTTTATGATATATTTGGCTAATGTAGTTTTCACATGTTTGTGAGATAACAGACTTGTAAAAATTATTCCACTGGGTACTATTCTGCCTCCTGAACTTCACCATCATTTTCACTATCAATTTCAGTCATTCATCACAATGGGATCATTTCAAAGCATAAAGTACAAATATTCCTCTAGTCATATTTCACACTGAATTCCAAGACACCAGAGAAAGCATGCTTGTGCACCAAGAGCAAATAGTCAGATGTCAACAAAACCCCTTGATAAAGTCACCTTAGGGTTGTCATAAGTCTTAATGACTTGAAGACACACAACAACAAAATGTCAATAGGGGCTGAGATCTTGCATTAAAGAGATATAATGTAATTTTACATTCATGGAGTTTGCCTTCATTCCACTATTATACATCATTACAGTATTGCGATGTTGCATAACCAAATCTGCACTGAGCATTGATGTACAAAGCACAACCAAGTGCTACCATGTAATTAATGTACAGTGTACAATTATGCACAATGCACAATGGTGTGACGGTGTAACCTTCAATTGAACATTATGGACATTACACATCAGCCCAATAATGCAGCCATGTACATAAAGGAACTCACATGTGCTTAAAACATCAATAAGATGCCAGCCATAATTTATATCTGCTTTACTTATATTCAGTTAAAGTGGCTTGTAAACTTGCTGAACCTAAAGTCCCAAAGTGAAAATTAACCTTATATTGTTGAGTTAATACACAATCCAGTATAAATTAGCTCTATAGATCACAAAGGGATAAACTGAAGTACATCCAAGGAACAGAGTAAAAAGGACACCTCAAACATTTTAACTGCCCTTTTTTGACAGTGATCAAAGTAGTAAGAAGGCAAGAAAGAAAGAAAAGGGCTTTAAATGTTTGATTACCAGTGGCCAGTACCTTCTTCCCAAAGGCTTTAGCTCCTTTCTTGCATTCCATCCACACTGTGGAACAGTGCACCCCAATGTAGAGATAAATAACTATGATGGACTGTTAAAGGAAATGTTACTTATAATGTGTTTTAACTTACCTTAAGGTTCCAGTCAGTGTAAGCCTGTTTACAAACTGAAGTATATTGGTATTCAAGATTCTCATTATTCTCCCCCATGAGAGATGCTAAGTAGTGTTTCTCTCTCAATCTCTCAGAATACCTGAGAAACATCACATCTTTTGAGAAGTATCAAGAAATATTGCCTCTCTACTTCTCTGTGCCTGAAAACGTGTAGAGGTAAAACTATTAGATGGTAAAACATGTGAATGCCATATGTGTTTTGAATATATATCTCTTACATATTGGTGGCAGACAAATGTGTGTATTTTCCCATTGGACATTACCTAGAAGACATCATTAGTAAGTAAACTGCTTATTGACTTTTCACTCTTCCTTTAAACAGGTGGATTGACTTGACTGTATGGCTGCTCTCCAGTATGTACAATATATTAAAAGCATAATAACCCTTTTCTAGGGGAAAAATGAAACAAAAGGGAAGGAAGGTTTTGCAAAGCTTGCAACGATCAAAAGATCTCCTTTCAGCAGTGCCCGGTTCCTGCTTCCTGGACTACTAACCAAAATGTCAACAGCAGTTTTGTTATTTTATGATGTCCCAATGCAGTGGGACATTATGAATAAACTGAGACTTTGCATTATAGTCCTTTTACACTACATTAAAGTCCCAATACTGGGACGTCACATGGATTATACTTAATGGCCACTCCAGGACTCAAATGGCATTTGTTTTTCTCTCTTTATGCTTCCATTGACAAGCAAACACATTGTCACTCAGACAAGATTTTGGCATGTAAGCTGCTCTGTGGCTGTTCTATGCTTTCCCCTTGTTTTTATTTTAATTAAGATTTTGTTTTCATGTGTATTTTTATTACGAAGTGCATCACTGAGGACATTTTTAGACAGAAAGGTCAGGTATAAATTCAATGAATAAATTACAAATAAATAAATAAACACCATCAGAAATGAAAACCAACACTGCTGGCACAATTTATCAGACAGTACAGAATTCAAGTACTGTAGTGCTGGTTTGGCTGAATAAACCTCTGTAGAGGTTGAGCCATGGGAGAACCAGCAGTAGCAGGCTGTTGATGGATGTTTCCTTAAATGAGTCAGAAGTTTCTTTTTCTCTCCCCTTCCCCCCTCCCCCGCAAAAAAACCCAGAAATTGTGTGTATTTTAAGAATGCACTAACTTTGTTAACACAGTCCTGTTCAGAACAATGCAACGAGTGTGTGGAAAGAAATCAGATTATGACAACAGGCTGAATTTACAAGGGGGAGGTGTTTAAATACAGTACAGACCTATGGTGACTAAGGAGAGGTCAGGGACACAGACTGTCACAATGACATCGCTGTCCTCTGCACTGTTTCCTACTCCTTTTCTGATCATAGGGTATGCGTAGTCTTTGGATGTTCTTATACTCTGTGTAGTCTTAACTGGAGAGCCAGTGTGGTGTAGTGTTTTGAGCATTGGACTATGACTCTGGACAGCACAGTTCTAACCCTGCTGGGTGATCTTGGGCAAGTCACACTTTCTCAGCCTCAGAAGATGGCAATGACAAACCCCCTCTGAAGAAACTTGCCAAGAAAACCCCATGAAAGGGTCACCATAAGGTGGAAACAATAAAATCTTAACTAGCTGTCTAAATAGCCTAAAGGCACCCAATCTGATTTGATCTTGGAAGCTAAGCAGGGTCAGCCTTGGTTAATACTTGGATGAGAGCACCAATGAATACCAGGTTGTTGTCTGTATTTCAGAGGAAGGAAATCCTATGAAACTCATGGAGTCGCCCTAAGCTGACAGGTGATTTGAAGGCACACAAACAAAATTCCCACAAAGACTGATGGCAAATTCCCCTCTGGCTTCAATGCACATGCTTTTGATCTCTATTAATAGCTAAGATATGCCAATATCACAGTAGAAGGTTGTTACTGAGATTGAAAGACATCCCATTTTTCTTCAGAAATCAGAAGATTTGTTGATGAAAATACATGAATACTATCATTTGACAACAGAGGTACAGCAGAGTATTTCAGTAAAACAGGGTATGCATAAATTTAAGAACCAAGCAGCAATATGAAATATCATCTGATCTGCACAGCTTATCCTCATTGTGTGTGAGAGAGAACGAGAGAGAGAAAGAAATTTTGTATATGCATATTCATGAATGTTAAAACTGTGGGATGATAACTAGAACAGACAGTCATACTAACGTTTCTTACATGTATCTGGAATTATAAAGGGGGAATGATCTTTTTACTTCTAAGGGGGGAGTTAGAGAAAAAATACTTGATTGTGAAGGACTGTACAAGTGACCATTTGGAAGATGTGACCTATAATAAACTGGCAACAAATTAAAATTAAACTAATGCAATTCCCATGCAATCTCTCCCGTGTGTGGCTACTGTATGCTTTGTATTAGACAAATGAGTATATAATCACTAAAACCACTCACTGTTATTGCATGAGATATTTTGAACTACTTTCTAAGCATAAAACCCACCCACACTGGTTAATTCTCTGACAACCAGTTGTGCTAGTATGTCTCTGTATGTATATGAGTGAGTGTGAAAAAGAAAGGAAAAATCATTAGCTCATATATATGTAGATTAAATAAAGAAGCACTCTGAAGCAGGCACACTTACCCAGGCAAATTCTTACTAACTCTTTTCCTTTCTTTAAGGCTCCATGACAACACCTTTATGTTAGCTCTCTCTGTCTGAGCAAAAAAGACCCACCCACGTTAGAAAGTAATGGCCCATTTCCTAAAGCAGTTTATGCAAGACAACATGGAGTTGCTCCCCCTGAAGAGTTCATTATCTGAATGTGATGCAAGTTAAGAAAAGTTATAGGTGAGAACAAGAAGAAAGAAGAAGAAGAAAAAGAAGAGTGTAAAAATCTTCCAAAACCTTCTTGAAACATAACAAAGCTTAGAGGCAGGCATGGAAGGAGAGGAGGGGAAGGTGAAAACAGGAATGCAAAGAGATGTTTCAGATATGCATGTAGAATAAAACAGTAAGAGTTTAAGCAGGGTAGAGAAATAACTGTCAAAGAGAGAAAGTGATGGGAAAATAAGTTAGATCAAAAAGAACTCCTGGTTCTCTGTCCTTCACCACTTCAACTGTTGCCAACCCTTCCTTGTTTCTTTATTTGTTATTGAGATTGCAATGGAAAGTTTTGTTTGTAAATTTGATACCATGTGCAAGTTACATAATATGCAAATTACATAATATATTTGTGTCTCACAAATATATTAAGACTGACAATACTAAACCTTATCTTTCCAAGGAAATGGGAATGCAGAAGTTATAGATGATTCAAGTGACCAGTCCTAACACAGTTAACTCAGAGGTCCTCTTAATTTCAATACCATTTAAGTACACTTTGGGTTGCAGCCTCAATTCAGGCTGCAAACTCAGGCTCAGAAATGCACCTGTGTGTTTTGCTGTCCTGCAAAACAACCCCCTTTGTCTTCCACTGAATGATGCACTTGTGTTATCCTGAGCCATACTATTTTATTCAACTTCCCCCCCTCCTTTTAAACACCCGTCTCATTTTTCTTCCCCCTCCCTCTTCAGAAGGTATTTCTGGGAGGCCTATCCACCATTCAAAGGTAGCTTGCTTGGTTAGCTTTTGTTGCTAAGACAAGCAGTCCCTGTTTGCCTTTGTTTGTGGGGAACATGTGAGGGGGGGGGGAGAAGAAGGAGAAGGAGTCTAATATATGTTTCTCACGCACACTGCAGGAGATTTGGAATTAGTCCAGGAAAGTGACAAATCTGATAACATCAGGAAAGAATGTTGCAAAAACAAAAAAGCCCCCCACACCAACTATTTAATCTGCAATGCTTCTCCTTCCATCAAATATACTTGGCAAACTTGAAACACCTCTGAGCACTCCAGAACTTGGTAAGCCCCCTCTCCTCCAACATCTCAACCCCACTTTTGACAAACTGATAACTACTTTTAATAAACTCAAAGACAGAGCCATGTCATTTTGTAGAATCAGTGTGTAAAGTCAGATCTTGGAGCCTCTTTGAGACCAACAGAAAGCATGAGCTTTCATAGACTTCTACTTCCTCAAATGTACTGTATTTAGAAAACAATACATAAAATTAGTTTGGAGAATAGTCACTGTCCTTCTCTTTCTAACTATCTATGCCCCCCCCACCTTTTTCCTGCAAATAGTGCAAGCAAGACAAGACAGTGTCTCTTCAGTACTCAACTTCCAGAAGAAGAAGGTCTCCTTTCCACAAAGCAAATTACTGAGCATCTCAGATCAGTCAGTAGGACAAGGGAGGGGAATGTTGGGATCACCTCCCCAGCTTCAGACTTACAGTATGGAGTTGCAAAAAGAAAGGAGCAGCAGCTGGATCTCCCAGGCAATTCCTCTCAATGGGCTGAAAAGAAGGCTCTGAAAAAGGCTGCTCTTCCAGGGTGCCTTTCCTTGCGTCTCAGCAATCCCCCTCTCTCTTTCCTCCTCTCTCTCTCTCTTCTTTCTTCTCCTCCTCACAAAGCCATTCTCCTCTTTCCCTTAATCCTCTCCCAGGGAAAGAAAGAAGAAAAAAAAGAAGCAAGCAGCACAAAACCAAACGACTTCAGCAGAAGGATTCTCCAGGGCCCCTTGGGGGAGAGAGATGCTTGGAGAGGGAAAGGGGGAAGGGAGAGATGCTGCTGGCATTCAAGCCTCAAAGAGTATGTTAATCCACTGAGCAGGGATCCAAACAAACAAAGTCGCCTACGCACAGTTTGGGCATCCAAGCTCCAGCTTCCATCCCAATAATGCTTCTTGACAAGGCATAAAACCCCCCAATTCATCCACTTTCTTCCAGAGACTGCTTCCAAAAAAAAAAAAAAAAAAGATACACCCCTAGAAAGTTGTCAGAGTTCTCTCTTGCTGTCTTCATGGGTTTCAATTCATCCCCTCCTTCCACAAAAACCACACATTAATTTCCCCTTAGTGGCTTCCCAATTGGTTTCCAGTTGGCAAATTGGTCAGACAAGGCTGCATCTTACTACCTGTTCAACCTATATGAAGAGCATATTATAAGAAACACAGGCTTGGACACAGAAGAAGGAGGAATGAAAATAGAAGGAAGGAATATCAACTATCTGAGATATGCAGATGACACCATAATACTAGCAGAAAACCTCACAGACCTGGAACACCTACTAAGGAAGATGAAAGAAGAAAGTGCAAAGGCAGGCTTACTGTTGAACACAAAGAAAATCAAATGAGGACCTTCACAAGTGCAACCTAGACAATGAACAAATAGAAATAGTAAAATAATTCCCATGACTGGGATCAAACATTGATAGAAATGGGAACTGCAGTCAGGAAATCAGAAGATTAAGAATGGGGAGGGTGGCTATGAAAGAACTAGAAAAGATTCTAAAATGCAAAGATATACAACTGAGCACAAAAGTTAGAATCATACAAGCCATCATATTTCCTATTACCATGTATGGATGGGAGAGCTGGACAGTTAAGAAAGATGATAGGAAGAAAAGCAATTACAGTGGTACCCCGGGTTACGAATTTAATTCGTTCCGCGGCGCCGTTCGTAACCCGAAAGATTTCGCAACCCGAAAAAGCCATAGCCGCTAGCGCTGGAAAGCCGCGATTTCGTGCGAAAAAGCGCCGAAAAGCACCAAAAAATTTTTCGTAAGCCGAAAAAAAAAAAAACGTAACCCGGAACAGTTTTTTCCTATCTAATTTTTTCGTATCCCGGAAATTTCGTAACACGGTCATTTCGTATCCCGGGGTACCACTGTAATTTGAGAAATGGTGCTGAGGAAGAGTGCTAAGGATTCCATGGACAGCCAAAAGGACAAACAAATGGGTCCTAGAGCAGATCAAGGAAGCCAAGATGACCAAACTGAGGCTTTCGTACTTTGGACACATCGTGAGAAGGGAGGACTCATTGGAAAAGACAATAATGCTGGGAAAGGTGGATGGATGTACTCTATTGAGGAGTTCATGGGTATGGAGTTGCAGGAATTAAGCAGAATAGTGGAGGACAGAGGGTCTTGGAAATGTCTCATGCACAGGGTCACCATGAGTCGAGATTGACTCAAAGGCAGTTAACAACAAAAGTAGCTTCCTAAAACTGATAAGGAGCCTAAATGATCTGGATGCAATTTGTCCCTCAACTCCAAGCAAAGAATCTGGTCAGGAATATCCACTCTCCCTTCCCTTGCTTTTCTTTTTGATAACTGACAATCTTTATTTTTGTCAATAGACCCATCATAGCATACAATAACTTAAAACATATATGTGGAAAGATTACATATAACATAAAACCAATATGAAATAAAAAGTTTTTTGAAATGCACAAAGTGAAAAGTAAAATTAAGTTATCAGACTGGGTTGCAACATTGGGGATTATCTTAATTACAAAAATTGGAAGTAAACATAACCATTCTCTGAAAAGTAATATGCCCATGGCCTACAATAATTTAAGGCAAAGCAAAGTACCTTACTTACAAATGTAGTAACATGGCTATATCTTTGAATTATTATTCCGATACATTTTGACCTGTTATGATGAACAGTTTGGAAAGTTAGTGTGAATTACACATATGAGCACTAACCTTCCAAACTGTTTATCATACAGGTCAAAATGAACCATAAGAACAACAGCCAGAACCAGAATAATAATTCAAAGATATAGCCATGTTAGTCTGTAAAATCAGTACGCAGGAAAAGTGGGGGCAAAAAGGTGATATGTTTGAGACTAACTGGAAGAAAGAAGTTGGCAGCATGTGGTTTTGGAGACTTAAGTCTACTTCATCAGATGCAACAGAATAGTAATGTTTTTTAAAAAAGAAAAAAGGCCAGAATTTTAAATGTTCATACCTGAGCATTTCCCTTCGGCAATGGCATGAAAAAATAAATCAAAGATCTTGAGAAGCATAAAATACCTCAATTCATCCACTTCATTCAGATGCTGCTTCAAAAGACACAGCCCTAGAAACTTCTCAGAGTTCTCACTCTCTTAATGGGTTTCTATTCATCCCCTTCCTCCAAAAAATCAGACATTAATACCCCATTAGTGGCTTCCTAAAGGTGACAATGAGCCTAAACTACCTGGATTCAATTTTACCTTCAAATCCCAGTTAAAGGGCCTGGCTAGGAATATCCCCCCTCACCCCTCTTTGGAACAGAAACTGGAAGTAAACATCAGCTTTTTGCTTGAAAGTAATCTGTGAAGGGCCAACAAGAATGTGACATGAAACAAGGCACCTTACTTAAAAATCCAGTAGATAATGACACACATGAACACTGTCATTCCAAACTGTTCATACAAGTAAAAAAAATTTTTTTTCAAATGTGCAGAATTTAAAATTGTCTTATCTGAGCATTTCTTTTCTGTAACGGGAAGAAAAATAAATCAAAGATCTCGAGAAGCAGATGGCACAATTCCACCTCATAAATGATGGTGGTTAGCCTTCAAGGAATAATTTATGAGGACGCCTCCCCCTTCTTAGTCCTGTGGCTCACCAGCCGGCCATTTGAGCCTTTCAAGCAAAATAAATAGACTTCAAACCACCAGCTTCAAACACACTAGCACTTACTAGTGCTATTTCAACCTGACACAAGCTACTTTGTTTGCCTGTGACCCAGTACAAAAACGTGAGGTGATAGTTTGATGGATAAGCCTCCCTGCACATAATGCAGTATGGTTTGAGACTTCATAACTTTGTTCCTCTCAGATCAAAACAAAACAAAATCAAATGTACAAGAAAGCTGTTTTAATTATGAAAATGAAGCAAGCAGATCCAAGTGAAAAAGCTCCAATATCCCAGAGATCAGCTTGTACACGCCACTCTTTCTTTCTAAAACAAGTGTGGGAGGAGATAAGTAAAGAGATGTTACTAGGAGATGGGTTGATGTCATCTCCCTCCAAACAAAGCTTAGCTTAGCTTGAGAGAACAAGAAGCATCAACAAAACAGATTCTGTGTATCAGCCATAAGAATGGGATCTTTACTGAATTCTTGTTATGAATCTTCATTTTAAAATTTCACATAAAAAACAACCCACAAGCATGCAATTTAAAATGTGCATGTAGTCATGAATATGTTCATTAGATGATTGTTTAATAATATCATGAATATATTCACAGCAAGCTTGTTTTAATAGCATCATAAGCCAATTAACATTGGAGTTTTATGTATCTTCGACATTGCAATGTAGATATTCAAGCATACATTTTCTACTAAAATAGGCTTTGAATATTATATATATATTTTTAAGAGAATGCTTCAGTGGACACTTGCAACAGTGTGCTCTTACAACAGTGAGTGGGGATATATTAGAGTAAGTGCTCGTGGAATTATGTCTAGGGAATTTTCTAGACATCCAGCTTCTGGTCCTGTATGTCTGTGGCATTGGCTGGTATTAATACAGTTAGGTTAGGTAGGCCAACTAACTGAGGACAATGGAGAACCGTGAGTCCCAAACTGGGAGGAGTAGCTAATACCCCAGAAGACAGGATCAAAATTCAGAATGACCTTAATAGGTTAGAAAGTTGGGCCAAAGCTCACAAAATGAATTTCAACACGGAGAAATGCAAGGTACTGCTCTTAGGGTGAAAAAAATGAAATGCACAGATATAGGATGGGGGACACATGGCTGAATTAGACTACATGTGAAAGGGACCTGGGAGTCCAAGTAGACCACAAATTGAACATGAGTCAAGAGTGAGATGCGGCAGCTAACAAGGCCAATGTGATTTTAGGCTGCATCAATAGAAGTACAGTATAGTGTCTAGATCAAGGGAAGTAATAGTGCCACTCTATTCTGCTCTGGTCAGGCCCCACCTGGAATATTGTGTCCAGTTCTGGGCACCACAATTTAAAAAGGACATTGAGAAACTGGAGCATGTCCAAAGGAGGGCGACTAAAATGGTGAAGGTTTGGAAACCATGCCCTATGAGGAAAGACTTAGGGAGCTGGGGATGTTTAGCATGGAGAAGAGAAGGTTAAGGGGTCATATGATAGCCCTGTTTAAATACTTGAAGGATGTCATATTGAGGAGCTAGCTTGTTTTCTGCTGCTCCAGAGACTAGGACCCAGAGCAATGGATGCAAGCTACAGGAAAAGAAATTCCGAAGTTTATCGCACTTACCTTTAGAACGGCCCCTGAGTGTTCTTAAAGGGGTCGTTCCTGGAATGGGAGGTGGCAGGGAATACTGTATATCGCACAGCGAGAACGCCAGTGTCGCCAAGTGTTCCCCTTCCGTTCCAAGAGCCTTCCGTTCCTTTCTAGAGGGCCGATTTTCAAGAACGCTTGAGAAAGCGTTCCCGAAAATCAGCCCTGGGGAACGCTCCCATAACGGAAGGGGAACGCTCGGCGACCTTGCTGTGTGATATACAGCATTCCCCGCCACCTCCCATTCCAGGAACGACCCCTTTAAGAACACTCAGGGGCCATTCTAAAGATAAGTGTGATAAACTCCTCCATCTCAACATTAGGAGGAACTTCCTGATAGTATGGGCTGTTCGACAGTGGAACAAACTCCCTTAGAGTATACTGGAGTCTCCTTCCTTTGGAGGTCTTTAAGCAGAGGCTGGATGGCCATCTGTTGGGGATGCTTTGATAGAGATTTCCTGCATGGCAGGGGTTGGACTGGATGGCGCTTGCAGTCTCTTCCAACTCTGTGATTCTATGATTCTAACTTTGGTCCTCAAGGTGTTTTGGACTTCAACTCCCAGAAATCCCTACCTAGGCTGGCAGTCAGAAATTCTAAGAAGTGAAGTCCAAGACATCTAGAGGACCAAAGTTTAGGGAATCATTGGGGGGAAGAGGAGGTCCATTGTCTATCCCTGGAGACTCCTATCTCTGCAACTCTTACTATAGCTCCCTGGAAATTTGCACTCTGTGTATGAACAACAATGAGAAAGGAGAGAGAATGACAGAGGAGAAATTACATTCCATCTGCTTTCTGTACTCTCAATCTGGCAAGTGCCACAGACTGGACCTAGCAGGAGAGGCAAGGAAATGGACAGAGGCAACAGTGGCAAGGTTCATTTCAATAGGACCACCTGCTGGGACCATTTGGCTGAAGGACCTCCCAAATCTGGAATCAATATTACACAACCATGAAATTCAAAGGAAGTATATCACCAAAAGAAAGGGGGAAGGTTATATAAGTTTACATAAAATTTGTATATATAACAATTTATATGTGTAGAAGTAGTTCAAGGAATTCAAAGTAAAATATCTAATAATAGTGGGGTGACTAGGTGGCCTAGCAGGTCAGTCAGTTCTTTAGGTGCTAATTGATGGTTGATATCTTCAGGCCTTCTGGTCTCCCTTTTAAATTTCTTTGTGGCTGTTGTACTTCAGACACATCACGAGAAGGCACAAATCATTGGCAAAACCAGTAATGCTAGGAAAGGTGGAGGAAAGAAGAAAGAGATGAAGGCTGCATACCAGAAGGAGGTCATGGGTATGACTTTGCAGAAACTAAGCAGAGCAGTGAAAGAAAGGGAGTCTTGGAGATGTCTCATCCATGAGGTCGCCATGGGTCAAGATAGACTTGAGGGCAGTTAACAACAGCAAATGTCTGTCCTGCAAATTGCCTATCTTTTATCTCTGCAGACTTCCTAAAGACAGAATGAATTTCCCAATCACTTCCTAGCTAGAATTAAAGAGTTGAGTAAGCATAGTGGCTGATGGTTTTTCCCCTTCTCTGGGAATTGAAAATCCACTTTCAGTTTTATGGATGCTCCTCCCACAACAGCCCAAGATAGTAGGGGAATTGACAAGGTGCTGGATCATATTCCTAACAAAGGCTCATCACTAGGAGAATTCACATACAATCTGGAGCAGCTGTGGGATAAGCAGTTCTATTATCGAGAGTGATAACCTATCCAGTAGCTGCCACTTGATAGAACTGTATTAATTACTGTGTTTAAATCTTTACCTTTACTAGTAAACTACTCACTTCACATGTAGGCAATCAAGATGGCTTTATCCAAGCAATGCATTATCCATCAGGAAAAGGGTCAAATCTATTGCATGAGGTTCCTCCTCAGAAGGGAAAATGCATTGTGGAAGGATATGGAAGAGATCCTTTACTGTGGTTGCACCCAGTTCTGGAATTCTCTCCCCCTGGAAGCCCTGTTCACACCAACATTGAACACATTTCAGTGCCATTTTAAAACCTGGCTTTAATAAAGGCCTTTGGGTCAAACTGATTTTATCCAGGCTGCACATTGCTTTATGGTTATATTATTTAAAACTGTTTTAAACAGGTTAAAATTGACGGTTTTTGAATGGAGAAATTATTTAACATAGGGGCAAAAAAGACAGGAGGAAGGTGTGCCTTGAAGCTGCCCCTTCCAAAGATGGATTGGGGCCGTAGCGAACACATGCCATGGCCCAAATCTGCCTTCAAGCAAATCTAACCTAGGTCTTCAGAGTAACAAGGCAACACTCAAGCATAAACATTTAACCAAACAAAGGTTTAAGGGGGGGGGGGCTGCTGAGCTGAAATCTGCATCATCATCACTGTGAATGTGTAACAGCTTTCCATATAGTGGAGACAAAAGACACTGGAAGCCAATAAGTTCTAGGGATGGAGGGGGCATACCATACAGCTGAGAAATCCACACTAAGAAAGTGAACAACTGTGCACATTGGATATTAGTATTCCAGACTCCATTTACCAGTAACTCATCAACAGCAATACAGTGTAAACAATGAAACAAGCCAATCAAACTCAGCATGAGGCTTCTTTCAAGATGTACTTGCTTGGCTAACAGCTTTTACAACTGAGCAGTAGTAATAGCAACTTTTTATGTATGGTTGTAATGAAGTACTCTGGACAGTGAAGATGGTTGAGAGAAAGAGAATGAACTCATTTTAAAATTTGGTGCTGGAGTAGCATTCTACAGATGTCATGAACCATGTTTTTTCCTCTGCTCAGCAAAGGAAATGACATTTCCCCTTCTTGTATAGAGAGTCAGGAAAAAAGGGCCTGGGCTCCAATGACTCAGATTTTTAAAATATGACACATGCTGTAATGTGGATGCTGGTTTATGTCAGGCATTGTCAGCAATCTTGCAGGGGTGGGGAAATGCAACAGCCCTGAGTTTTTGTTTTTTGGCTGTGGGGGAAGCTCCCATTTAAGCTCTGTTTGATCCTTATTCTGCATGTCTTTAATACCTGATTTGCATAGAACTCATCCGTTTCTGTTTTTCTTGGATTCACAAGAAAGAACAAAGGCAAGCCATTTTGTTAATAACCCTAACATTTTAATAGCAGTTTACCAAACAGTCTTGTCTGTAAACAGAGTAAGTAATTTTTACTGGAAGTGATTTCAACTAATCCTAACATTAAAGAACACCAAAGTCTTTGAGGGTTGTAACAGATTAGTTTAGCCTAGAGTGGAAACTTGCTTTGTTGTTGTACTGTTCCCAATAATTTTTCAACAATTAGAGAATCTAGACTGTGGAAACAACTAACATGATGCAAACAATTGAGAGTAATATTCTTCACTATTTAAATTAAATATTGTGAATTTTGAATAGGGGAAATGAATTTTAAAAGAATGGTACTAAATCTCTATATGAAAGCATCTGAGCATCCAAATGCATCTGAGGAAGTAGACTTAAGTCTATGAAAGCTCATGCTGCCAACTTATTTATTTAGTTAGTCTCAAAGGTGCTAAAAGGTCTCTCTACATACTCTATATCAAAGTTATGTAAGAGGGAAACCCATCACTACAGATGTTTGTCAGTTTTAAATTCTCACAAAATGATTTACGCTCTGAAACCAGAAAAATCTTACTCTGGGCACATGGAATAGAACCAACACATGAATCTAGTATACATCTAAACTCACTTCCATGCTTGGAGAATAAGGTGGAATGATATGTGAGTGGGAGGAATTTTGCTTGGTATTAAGAGGAACCTCTTCTCTCTTTTCCCCCAGCTCAACTACTTTCTGAGCAGCACTCATAGTGTAATATTGGCTGAGAAAAACGAAGCTGAAAAATGACAAAGGAGTTAGCTTGCATAATTTAAGATCTTGGTCTAGATAGGAGTGTCTCAATGTAAGTTTTTTTTTTTTGGCCGGGGGAACAGAAGTGTAAGTCAAGACTCAATGTGGTATAGAGGTGTATTATTAAAATAAATGTTTTAATAGTGTCAGCTTATGGGATGTATGATCTTCCACACATTTGCATTACTATTACAGGGCAATATTAAAAATGCTAATACAGGAGGAGATGGAGAGAAAGAAAAAGAGCAGAAAGATAAGGGAGAAAAAAGGGGCTTGCTACATAGTCTTACCTTGCAGCAAAACAAAGATCTTTGGCAATAGATAAAATGCAAAACTAGGGAAGATCATATATTCCCAGCCCAGGGTTAAACACTCATTGGGTAGAACTACAAGGTCTTAGGAAACTGAAATATTCTCAGGTTAGGCAGAAACATGGTGGGTGGGGGAACTGCATACTTATATGGGCATCTACCCAAGAGTCTGCCAGCAAAGTACAGTAGAAAGTATCCTTAGGATAGGATCATAGAATCATAGAGTAGAAAGAGACCACAAGGGCCATCCAGTTCAACCCCCGCCATGCAGGAACTCTGAATCAAGGCATACCCAACAGATGGCCATCCAGCTTCTGTTTAAAGACTTCCAAGGAGGGAAGTACAGGGGACAAGAAGCAAATGTACTGTACTTTTAAGAATACAAAATACTAATTCCAACAAGGTTCAGGGATGATTTCTGAAAAAACATGGATATACATGAATTGAGTTTGTACTTGACAGAAAATGTATAACAGCACACAAGATACTTAAGGCTGTGCACAGTAACAGCTGCACTGTATGCAATGAAGGCAATAGCCAAGAAAATAGCATCGTCTGTCAACAGAGGTGCTCCATGTAACTGGGAACCCTGGGTAAATCTGGGTTCCCAAATAGTGTGGGGAGTCTTCACAAATAGAAGAGGCTCCACTTTTCAGACTATCATTCTCTGTACACCTAAAATATATAGAACCGGTGATAGATAGATGATAGATGATAGATGCACTCCATCACCTCATGTTTTCCCTATTTCTAGTAACTGCTTAGGACTTGATTCCTGCAGTAGATTGTTACTTCAGTTTTAGATCTTGCATTAGCTCAAATCAGTTTTGCTTTTCCTGTTGATTTGAGTTTCACTACTGGTTGGGAAAGGAAGACCTTCCAAAACACCACTGCCTGTTTCTCCAGCCAGATCTCAGTTCAATCTTTTTGATCCCTGACAAGGAGAAGAAACCTTGATGAATGAGAAACTCTATTTACATCGTTTAAGGGAATAATATGAACTCCCCTTTCATTACAGAGTCTGTTCCATATGATTCTATTCATAACGGTTCTACCATGGAGACCTCATGAGTCTATGCTACTTTTTCAGTGGAGTACACTTACTCCAATGTAAGCAAGCCCCACTGGAATCCACACAACCTACTTCCACATAACCATGGTTAACAGATTCCAGGTGTAAAGATCTGCAACATTAAAATGTATTTTAAGGCAAAAAGTGCATCTTGATATAAAACCTTTTAAGTTTTTAAAAGTCTTTTAAATATAAAAATGGCAAACAAGATAGAAGAAAGGATCTGGAGACTGAAATCCCATGTCATAGTATTTGGTATGTCTTCTTCCAGTCCCCCACGATCACCTGTTGTAAATGTTCCCTTCCCAACTGCATCAGAAAAGAAGGCATGGTTTCTTTAGCCCCCTCCCCCTCTCTCTATACACCCACCCACACACACACAAACATACTGCTACTATTGATTTACTGCAATGTGTATATGTATCTTTACTGCAGAAAGCAATAGTAGTAGTAATATAGTACTACTACTTTTGCTTTATTGCAGTACTGATTTATGCAAGGACTTCCAAAAGCTTTTAGACTGTAGATTTCTAAGGCAAAGTCTTGTGATTTTAATTATAGCTGTACTGCTCCCAGTGTCTTTAAAAATAAAATACAGTGATGAGGATGATGAAAGGCTCATTACCATGCAGATCTAGAGTCAGCACTGGTTTCCTGTAGCTCTCCTTATATAATTTAAGAAGCCGCAGTTGAATTATAATGCCCTGAACACTTTAATGGCTGCCTTCCTCCATCACAGGATGGGGCAACAAGGACATCCTCTCTGCCACAAATAAAGGCATCTTTGTAAAAACTACAACTCTGCACAATTGCCTGAAACTGTGGGATTTCCCCCCTGTTTTCTGTACAAGCATTTGCATCTTTATATTTTTAGCTTCTTGTCCTTTTTCTATATTTAGTTCATCCAAAACAACTTGTGGTTTTTCCATGCCTTAGGGACAGACTAAACAACACATTCAGATAAATAAACTTACATACATTTATTTATAAATATAATAAATAATAGTTTATTTATATTTCCTGCCTATCCCAGTTGGATTGAGGTAGGGTTACAACCTAAAATATATCCAAAAAACAGTCAATAAAACATGACAACAATAGTATTTTTAGTTAAAAAAACAACTCAGTCATTAATATAGGCTATAAGGATGTTTGAAATCAATATCAACCAGGTAAACTGATGTATAATCACGTACTGACAGCAGTGTTAAGATAAATACAACAAAATAAATATATAACAGAATATAGTTAGTGTATTTGTGTACATGTACTAGATATACATGCAATCTTAAATTTGCTTATATGGAATATTCCCAATAAAATCTATTTCTAACTATATGTATAATTTAGCTTGTGATGTATTTTTGGTTCATTCCAAGAACAATGATGAACACAGAGCACATTACACATTAAATGCTATGGAAATTATAAAATAACATTAAAGTCATTATTTGACTAGGAAACAACACAGCTCTTAGTAGGTTTTGCTAATAAACTTTTATTAGCAATAATAAATCCCATTTTCCATGAGCAACATAAATCTCAACAGAAGGATCATCATCCAAAGTACTTAGATAATATAAGAGCCCAGGGGTAAATGAGAGTATATTGTACTCAGAATTTTTAATACAAATAATTGGCTAACACATCAATAGAAATGGATAAATGTCTAATTAAAAAAACGTAAGCCACTCTGAGAGCCTTTGTGGCTAAAGAGTGGGGTATAAATACTCTAAATAAATAATAATAAATAAATAAATAAACAGTATTTCATTTATAAAAAGAAGATCATGGAGTCTCAGGTCTCTATCTAGGGTTTCACTACTACCAATCCAACATGTTACTCAGTGATAAAAGAGAGGCAATTCTGAAAGTGTTGAAAAGCACTTTCTATTCTAGTCTGTCACGAGAAGAGAAATCCAGGGTAAAAGTATTTTTTAATAGGGAAGATTAAGAACCCAAGACTCTAGACGTGCTTCTGAAACAAGCCTTAACATTCCCAGGGGAGCTTCTGCCCAGATCAAACATCGAAGCAAGCTCTTCTGCAGCTGTGAAAGTTGCTTGGTGCTATAAATCTAGAGCAGGCATTTTATAGTGGGACTGACCTGCAGGAGAGATTTATTCTGCTTTGTATTCCAACACATCCTTGGAAGTATCTGGAAAAGGTGCCAGCAAGTGCTAGGAGACTGGCCTCCCTTAGTAGATAAGACCTAGGCAGCCAAGGCATTTGTTATCACACTTCTCAGACACAGGACTGAGCCCTAGTGCTGGAATCATGTTCTCAGTTATTATTATTTTTATTTCTTCACACACACATACACACTTCTTTTCCTTTTGGGGAGGGGGCATCCTGTTTTGCATTACCTGTAACACAACCAACTATTTAACTAATAGCACCGTATGCCTGGAACTGTACTGTATCCATGAACTCTAGCCTGATGTCCCTTCCAATGTTTCATCCAGAGCAACTCTTTGTTTTTTGGCAAAGTCTTCTACAGAGTTCTCATTCTCATCCTTTAGAAACTGAGGCTAACTATGCATGTAACTGAATTTAATAAATCTTTTTACTGTTCTCGCCTCACCCTATTATAGACCTTTATTAGCAATAATAAATCCAATTTTCCA
>NC_056524.1:90826896-90867583 GCF_019175285.1 Sceloporus undulatus | reverse complement strand
AAACAAAGTCGCATAGCACGTTTGGGCTCCCACTCTCCCAGCTTCATTCCATAATGCTTCTTGACACGGCCTAATAAACCCCCCCATTCCTCACTTTCTTCCAGAGACTGCTTCCAAAAAAAAACGCTACACCCCAGAAAGTTGTCCAGAGTTCTCTCTTGCTGTCTTCAATGGGTTTCAATTCATCCCTCTCCACAAAAACCCCACATTACTTTCCCCTTAGGGCTTCCCAATTGGTTCCCAGTTGCCAATTGGTCAGACAAGGCTGCATCTTACTACCTGTTTTCAACCTATTTGAGGAGCATATTATTAAGAAACACAGGCTTGGACACCGAAGAAGGAGGACTGAAAATAGAAGACGGAATCTCAACTATCTGATATGCAGATGACACCATATACCTAGCAGAGAAAACCTACAGACCTGGAACACCTCCTAGAAGAGAAAGAATAAAGTGCACAGCAGGCTTACTGTTTGAACACAAAGAAATCAAATGAGGCTTCCACAAGTGCAACCTAGTAGCAATGAACAATAGAAATAGTAAAATAATTCCATGACTGGATCAAACATTGCTAGAACTGGGAACTGCGTCGGAAATCAGAAGATTAAGAATGGGGGAGGGTGGACTATTAAACGAAATAGACAAACGATTCTAAAATGCAAAGATATTACAACTGAGCACAAAAGTAGAACATACAGCCATCATATTTTTCCTATTACATGTATGGATGGAGAGCTGGACAGTTAAGAAAGATGCTAGGACGAAAGCAATTTCCCAGTTCTACCCTGGGGTTACGAATTTAATTCGTTTCCGCGGCGCCTGTCGTACCCCGAAAGATTTCGCACCCGAAAAAGCCCATAGCCGGCTTAGCGCTGGAAAGCAGCGATTTCGTGCGAAAAAAGTGCCGAAAAGCCCACCAAAAATTTTTCGATAGCCGCAAACAAAAACTTAACCCTGAACAGTTTTTTCTATTCTATTTTTTCGTTCTCGGAAATTCGTTTAACGCTCGTCATTTCTTGTATCCCGGTGGGGTGGTACCACTGTTTGTAATTGAGAAATGGTGCTGCGGAAGAGTGCAAAGCGATTCCTTTGGACAGCAAAAGGACAAACAAAATGGGTCTAGAGCAGATTCAAGGAAGCCAAGAGACCAAACTGGGGTCTTTCGTACTTTGGACACATCGTTGTGGAGAATGGAGGGACTCATCTGGAAAAGACCATAATCTGGGAAAAGTGGCTGGCTGACTTCTATTGAGGGTTCATGGGTATGGGAGTGCAGGCATAAGCAGGGAATAGTGGCGGGACAGAGGGTCTTTGGCAATGTCCTCATGCACAGGGGTCACCATGAGTAAGATGAATAAAAGTCATTTAACAACAAAAGTCGCTTCTAAAACTGATAAGGGCCTAAATGATCTGGATGCACTTGTCCCTCAAACTCCAAGCAAAGCATATGGTCAGGATATCCACTCTCCTTCCCTTGCTTTCTTTTGATAACTGAACTCTTTATTTTTGTTCAATCGACCCATCATAGCCTACCATAAACTTAAAACATATCTGTGGAACTATTACATATACATAAAACCAATTGAAATAAAAAGTTTTTTGAAATGCACAAAGTGAAAAAGTTAAAATTAAGTTATCAGATAGGTTGAACCTTGTGGATTATCTTAATTACAAACATGGAATAAACATAACCATTCTCTGAAAAAGTCATATGATCATGGCCTACTAATAATTTTCAGGCCCAAGCAAAAGTACCTTACTTACCAATGTCGTAACATGGCACTCTTGAATTATTATTCGATGATTACATTTAATAATAATAATAATTAATAATTGTTTATTTCTATACCGCTATTCAAGATCATAGCGGGTGAACAGCAAGTAAGCTAATTAAGCCAGTAAGCTCAATTGCCCCCCAACCGTCTTGGTACTCTTTTAGCGACCTCGGAAGGATGCACGCCTGCGTCGAGCTGGGCCCTTTGATGCGTCTGGAACTCGCAACCTTGTGGTTTCGACGTGACATGGCTGCAGTACAGGCATTTACCCACTGCGCCACCAGGCTCCATTTGACCTGTTTGATGAACAGTTTGGAAGTAGTGTGCATTATACATTATGCGCACTAACCTTCCAAATGTTTATCATTACAGGCACAAATGACCCATTAAGAACAACAGCCAGAAACAGAAAATAATTTCAAAGCTATAGCCATATGTTAGTTCTTTAAAATCAGTACGCAGGACACGTGGGGGCAAACAAAGGCTGACTGTTTGAGACTTAAACTGGACGAAAAGCAGTGGCAGATGTGTTTTGGAGACTTAAGTCTACTTCATCAGATGCCAACAGAATAGTATGTTTTTTAAAAAAGAACAAACAGGCCCGAATTTTAAATGTTCATACCTGAGCATTTCCCTTCGGCAATGCCATGAAAAAAATAAATCAAAGATCTTTAGAAGCATACCTACTCTCAATTTCATCACTTCATTCAAGATGTGCCTTCAAAAGAACCGCCCTAGAAACTTCTCAGAGTTCTCACTTCTCTTCATGGGTTTCTATCTCCCCTTCCTCCAAAAAATCAGACATTAATACCCCATTAGTGTTTACTAAAGGTGACAATGAGCCCCTTAAACTACCGGATTCAATTTTACTTCAACTCCCAGTTAAGGCCTGGCTAGGAAATATCCCCCCCTCCACCCTCTCTTTGAATCAGAAACTGGAAGTAAAACATAAGCTTTTTGCTTGAAAGTACTCTGTGAAGGGCCAACAAGAATGTACAGAAAAACCAAGGGCACCTTACTTTAAAAAATCCAGTAGATAATGACACAACTACGAACACTGTCATTCCAAACTGTTCATACAAGTAAAAAAAATTTTTTTTCAATGTGCAGAATTTAAAATTGTCTTATCATGCGCATTTCCTTTCTGAACGGAAGAAAAATAAATCAAGATTCGAGAAGCAGATGGCACAATTCCACCTCATAAATGATGGTGGTTAGCCTTCCGGAATTACTTTATGCGGACGCCTCCCCTTCTTAGTCCTGTGCTCACCAGCCGGCCATTTTTGAGCCTTTCACGCAAAATCAATATACTTCAAACACCAGCTTCAAACACCACTAGCACTATCTAGTGCTATTCTCAACCTGACACAAGCCTACTTTGTTTCCTGTGCCCAGTACAAAAACGTGAGGTTATAGTTTGATGGCATAAGCCCTCCCTGCACATAATGCAGTATGGTTTGCGACTTCATAAAACTTTGTTCCCTCAGATCAAAACCAAAACAAATCCAATGTACACAGAACGCTGTTTTAATAGCAAAATGAACGCACAGCAGATTCCAGTGAAAAAGCTCCAATCTACAGAGATCAGCTTTTACCCGCCCTTCTTCTTTCACAACAAGTGTCGGAGGAGCTAAGTAAAGAGATGGTTACTAGAGAGGGTTGATGTCATCTCCCTCAAACAAAGCTTAGCTTCGCTTGAGAGAACAAGACGCATTCAACCAAAACCGTTTTGTGTCTAAGCCATAAGAATGGGATCTTACTGAATTCTTGTTAGAATCTTATTTTAAAATTTCACCTAAAAAACAACCCACAAGCATGCATTTAAACTGTGCATTTGTCAGGACTATGTTCCTAGATGATTGTTTAAAATATTCAGAAATATTCACAGCAGCTTGTTTTAATAGCCATTCATAAGCCAATTAACATTGAGTTTATTGTATCTTCGAATTGCCAATGTGTATATTAAAAGCATACATTTTCTACTAAATATGCTTTGAATATCTATATACTATTTTTAAGAGAAGGCTCAGTGAGACACTTGCAACAGTGTGCTCTTACAACAGTGAGGGGGGATAATATTAGAGTTAAGTGCCGGGAATTATTGTTAGGAATTTTTCTAAGACATCCCGCTTCTGCGTTCCTGTATGTCTGTGGCATTGGCTAGGTATTTAATTACCGTTAGGTTAGTGAGGCCAACTAACTGAGGGACAATGCGAACAGTGAGTCCCAACTTGGAGGGCGTAGCTCATACCCCAGAAGACAGGATCAAAAATTCAGAATGACCTTAATGGTTAGAAAGTTGGGCAAAGATCACCAAATTGAATTCAACACGGAGAAATGCAATGTACTGCTTCTTAGGTGAAAAAAATGAAATGCACAGATATAGGATGGGGGACACATGGCGCGGAATTAGACTACAGTGAAAGGGACCTGGATCCAATTAGACCACAAATTGAACATGAGTCAAGAGACGAGTGCGACTGCGGCAGCTAACAGGCCAATGTTATTTAGGCTTGCAATCAATTAGAAGTATAGGTCTAGATCAAGGAAGTATAATGTTGCCACTCTATTCGCTCTGTTCAGGCCCCCACCTGGAATTACTGTATCCAGTTCTGGGCCACCACAATTTAAAAAGGACATGATAAAAACTGGAGCATGTCCAAAGGAGGGAGACTAAATGGTTGAAGGATGTTGGACAACCCATGCACATGTTTATGCAGGAACAGACTTAGGGATGCTGGGGATGTTTAGCCATGAAGATAAGAACGAAGGTTTTAATGGAGGTGCATATGATAGAGCCATGTTTAAATTTCACTACTTGAAGGGATGTCATATGATTGGAGGGAACCGTAGCTGTTATTTCTGATGCTCCAGAGAGAGACATACAGGTACCGCAGACGGAACAATGGATGCAAGTCTACAAGGAAAAGAAATCCGAAGTTTCTCGCACTTACCTTTAGAACGCCATGAGTGTTCTTTAAGGGGTTTTCCTGGAAGGGAGGTGGCAGGGAATTACTGTATATCGCACAGCGAGAACGCCTCGTGTCGCCAAGTTTTTCCCCTCCTTTCCAATGAGCCTTCCGTTTCCTTCTAGAGGTGCCGATTTTTGAGAACGCTTGAGAGAAAGCGTTCCGCAAATGAGCCCTGGGGACGCTCCCCATACCGGAAGGGGAACGCTCGGCGACGTTTTGCTGTTTGATATAAGGCATTCCCCGCCACCTCCCATTCCAGGAACGACCCTTTAAGAAACACTCAGGGGCCATTCTAAAGATAAGTTGCTAAACTCTCCATCTCAACATTAGGAGGAACTTCTGATTAGTATGGGATGTTCGACAGGGAAACCACTCCCTTAGAGTCTACTGGTCGTTCTCCTTCTTTGGAGGTCTCTTAAGAGAGGTCGGATGGCCCTCTGTTGGGGCTGCTTTGATAGGATTCCTTCCTGGCAGGGTTGGACGGATCGGTCTTGCAGTCTATTCCAACTCTGATTTCTATGATTCTAACTTGTCCCAAGTGTTTTGGGCTTTCAACTTCCAGAAATCCCGACCTAGGCTGGCAGTCAGAAAATTCTAAGAAGTGAAGTCCAAGACCTCTAGCGGACCAAGTTAGGGAATCATTGGGGGGGACGAGGAGGTCCATTGTCATCCTGGACGACTTCCTATCTCTGCACTTCTACTATAGCTCCCTGGAAATTTGCACTCTGTGTCTGAACCAACAATGAGAAAGGCGAGGAATGACAGAGGAGAAATCAACATTCAATCTGCTTTCGTGTACATCAATTGGCAAGTGCCACAGACTGGACCTAGCAGGAGAGGCAATGGAAGGAAATGGACAGAGGCAACAGTGGCAAGGATTCATTCAATAGGACCAACTGTGGGACCACTTGCTGAAGGACCTCAAAATCGGACTCAATATTACACAACCATGATAATTCAAAGGCAAGTATTCACCAAAAGAAAGGGGAAGGTTATATAGTTTACATAAAATTTGTATATTAACAATTTTATATGTGTAGAAGTATTTAATGAATTCAAAGTCAAAATCTATAAAGTGGGGTGACTAGTGGCCCTAGCAGGTCGTCAGTTCTTTAGGTGATATTGCTGGATTGATATCTTCAGGCCTTCTGGTCTCCTTCTTAAATTCTCTTTGTGGCTGTTGAACTTCAGACACATCACGAGAACTGCACAAATCATTGGCAAAACCAGTACGCTAGGGAAAGGTGGAGGACAGAAGAAAGAGCTGAAGGCGTGCATACCCAAGGAAGGAGGTCATGGTATGACTTGCAGACGAAACTAATCCGAGCAGTGAAGAAAGGAAGTTTGGAGATGTCTCCTCATAGGTCGCCATGGGTCAAGATAGACTGAGGGCCGTTAACAACAGCAAATGTCTGTCCTGCAAATTGCCTATCTTTATCTCGCCGACTTCCTAAGCACAGAATGATTTCCCAATCACTCCTAGCTAGAATTAAAGAGTTGAGTAAGCATAGTGGCTGATGGTTTTTCCCTTCTCTGGGATTGAAAACCATCCACTTTCAGGTTAGGATGCTCCTCCCAACAACCGCCAAGCTAGTAGGGGAATTGCAACATGGTGCTGGATCATCTTCATACAAAGGCTCATACTAGGAGTAATTCACATTACAATCTGGAGCGCTGTGGGCTAAGCAGTTCTAACTTATCGAGACGTGATAAACCTGATCCAGTAGCTGCCACTTGATAGAACTGTTTCCTAAATACTGTGTTTAAAATCTTTACCCTTTTACTAGTAAATCTACTCACTTCACCATTGTAGGCAATCCAGCTGGCTTTATCCAAGGCAATGCATTCTCCACTCAGAAAAGCGGTCAAATCTATTGCATGAGGTTCCTCCTACCGAAGGGAGGAACATGCATTGTGACGAGTGACTACTGGAAGACGATCTCTTACTGTGGTTGCCACCATTGTCTGGAATTCTCTCCCCCTGGAACGCCCTTGTTTCACACCAACATTGAACCCCCATTTCAGTGCCATTTTAAAACCCTGGCTTTAATAAAGGGACCTTTTGGGTCAAACTGAAAACTGCTTTATCACAGGCTGCACATTGCTTTATGGTTCTCTTATTTTAAAAACTGTTTTTAACAGGTTATAATTGCCGGTTTTGTTTTTTTGGATGGAGAAATTATTTAACATAGGGGCAAGAAAAGACAGGAGGAAGTGTGTGCCTTGAAAGGCGTGCCCCTTCCAACGATGGATTGGGTGCCGTGTCTCGCGAACACATGCCATGGCCAAACCAAAAACAACTCTGCTTCAAGCAAATCTAACCTAGGTCTTCAGAGTAACAAGGCAACACTCAAGCATAAACATTTACCAAACAAAGGTTTAAGGGGGGGGGGCTGCTGAGCTGAAAATCTGCATCAATCATCACTGTGAATGTGTAACAGCTTTCCATATAGTGGAGACAAAACACTGGAAGCCAATAGTTCCTAGGGATGGAGGGGCATACCATACAGCTGCGAAATCCACACTAAGAAAGTGAACAACTTTGCACATTGGATATTAGTATTCCAGACTCCATTTACCCGTAACTCCTCAAACAGCAATACAGTGTAAACATGAAACAAGCCAATCACTCAGCATGAGGCTTCTTTCAGATGTACTTGCTTGGCTAACATCTTTTACAAATGAGCAGTAGTACTAGCAACTTTTATGTATGGTTGTCATGAAGTACTCTGGACAGTGAAGATTGTGTGAGAGAAAGAGAATGAACTCATTTTAAAATTGGTGCTGGATGCGGAGTAGCATTTACAGATGTCATGAACCATGTTTTTCCCTTGCCTCAGGGAAATGACATTTCCCCTTCTTGTATAGGAGTCAGGAAAAAGGCAAAAAGGGCTGGGCTCCAATGACTCAGATTTTTAAATATGACACATGCTGTAATGTGGATGCTGGTTATGTCAGGCATTGTTCAGCAATCTTGCAGGGGTGGGGAATGCAACGCCTGAGTTTGTTTTTTTGGCTGTGGGGGAAGCTCCCCATTTAAGCTCGTTTTGATCCTTATTCTGCATGTCTTTAATACCTGATTTGCATAGAACTCATCCGTTTCTGTTTTTCTGGATCACAAGAAGAAACAAAGGCAAGCCATTTTGTTAAATACCCTAACATTTTAATAGCAGTTTACCAAACAGTTCTTGTCTGTAAACAGATTAAGTAATTTTTACGAAGTGATTTCAACTAATCCAACATTAAAGAACACCAAAGTCTTTGGAGGTTGTAACAGATTAGTTTAGCCTAGAGTGGAAACTTGCTTTGTTGTTGTACTGTTCCCAATAATTTTTCAACAATTAGAGAATCTAGACTGTGGAAACAACTAACATGATGCAACAAATTGAGAGTAATATTCTTCACTATTAAACTAAATATTGTGAATTTTGAATAGGGAATGAATTTTAAAAAGAATGGTACTAAATCTCTCTATGAAAGCATCTGAGCATCCAAATGCATCTGAGGAAGTAGACTTAAGTCTAGGAAAGCTCATGCTGCCAACTTATTTATTTAGTTAGTCTCAAAGGTGCTAAAAAGTCTCTCTACATACTCTATATCAAGTTATGTAAGAGGGAAACCCATCACTACAGATGTTTGTCAGTTTTAATTTCACAAAATGATTTACGCTCTGAAACCAGAAAAATCTTCTCTGGACATGGAATAGAACCAAACACTGAATCTAGTATACATTAAACTCACTTCCATGCTTGGAGATAAGGTGGAATGATATGTGAGTGGGAGGAATTTTGCTTGGTATTAGAGGAACTCTTCTCTCTTTTCCCAGCTCAACTACTTTCTGAGCAGCACTCATAGTGTAATATTGGCTGAGAAAAACGAAGCTGAAAAATGACAAAGGAGTTAGCTTGCATAATTTAAGATCTTGGTCTAGATAGGGTGTTCCATGTAAGTTTTTTTTTGGGGGGTTGGGGCGGGGGAACAGAGTGTAAGTCAAGACTCAATGTGGTATAGAGGTGTATTATTAAAAGAAAGTTTTAATAGTGTCAGCTATTGGGATGTATATCTTCCACACATTTGCATTACTATTCAGGCAATATTAAAAATGCTAATACAGGAGGAGATGGAGAGAAAGAAAAAGAGCAGAAGATAAGGGAGAGAAAAAGGGGCTTGCTACATAGTCTTACCTTGCAGCAAAAAAAGTCTTTGGCAATAGATTAAAATGCAAATAGGGAGATTATATATCCCAGCCCAGGGTTAAAACTGCATTGGGTAGAACTACAAGGTCTTAGGAAACTGAATATTCTCAGGTTCGGCCAAACATGGTGTGGTGGGGGAACTGCATACTTATATGGGCATCTACCCACGAGTATGCCAGCAAAGTACAGTAGAGTATCCTTAGGATAGGATCATAGAATCATAGAGTAGAAGAGACCACAAGGGCCATCCAGTTCAACCCCCGCCCATGCAGGAACTCTGAATCAAGGCATACCCAACAGATGGCCATCCAGCTTCTGTTTAAAGACTTCCAAGGAGGGAAGTACAGGGGACAAGAAGCAAATGTATGTACTTTTAAGAATACAAAATACTATTCCAACAAGGTTCAGGGATGATTTCTGAAAAAACATGGATATACATGAATTGAGTTTGTACTTGAACAGAAAATGTATAACAGCACACAGATACTTAAGGCTGTGCACAGTAACAGCTGCACTGTATGCAATGAGGCAATAGCCAAGACAATAGCATCGTCTGTCAACAGAGGTGCTCCATGTAACTGGGACCCTGGGTAAATCTGGGTTCCCAAATTGGTGGGGAGTCTTTCACAAATAGAAGAGCTCCACTTTTCAGACTATCATTCTCTGTACACCTAAAATATATAGAACCGTGATAGATAGATGATAGATGATAGCTTGACTCCATCACCTCATGTTTTCCCTATTTCTGTCAGTAACTGCTTAGGACTGATTCCTGCAGTAGATTGTTACTTCAGTTTTAGATCTTGCATTAGCTCAAATCAGTTTTGCTTTTCCTGTTGATTTGAGTTTCACTACTGGTTGGGAAAGGAAGACCTTCCAAAAACACCACTGCCTGTTTCTCCAGCCAGATCTCAGTTCAATCTTTTTTGATCCTTGACAGGAGAAGAAACCTGATGAATGAGAAACTCTATTTACATCGTTTAAGGGAATAATATGAACTCCCCTTTCATTACAGGTCTGTTCCATATGATTCTATTCATAACGGTTCTACCATGGAGACCTCATGAGTCTATGCTACTTTTTCAGTGGAAAACTTACTCCAATGTAAGCAAGCCCCACTGGAATCCACACACATACTTCCACATACCATGGTTAACAGATTCCAGGTGTAAAGATCTGCCACATTAAAATGTATTTTAAGGCAAAAGTGCATCTTGATTAAAACCTTTTAAGTTTTTAAAGTCTTTTAAAATTAAAAATGGCAACAAGATAGAGAAAGGATCTGGAGACTGAAATCCCATGTCATAGTATTTGGTATGTCTTCTTCCAGTCCCCCACGATCACCTGTTGAAATGTTCCCTTCCCAACTGCCATCAGAAAAGAAGGCATGGTTTCTTTAGCCCCCTCCCCCTCTCTCTATCCCCATCACCACCACACCCCACACACACACACATAAACATACTGTACTATTGATTTACTGCATGTGTATATATGTATCTTTACTGCAGAAAGCAATAGTAGTAGTAATATAGATACTACTTTTGCTTATTGCAGTACTGATTTATGCAAGGACTTCAAAAGCTTTTAGACTTGTAGATTTCTAAGGCAAAGTCTTGTGATTTTAATTATAGCTGTACTGCTCCCAGTGTCTTTAAAATAAAAATACAGTGATGAGGATGTGAAAGGCTCATTACCCATGCAGATCTAGAGTCAGCAGTGGTTTCCTGTAGCTCTCCTTATTAATTTAAGAAGCCGCAGTTGAATTATAATGCCCTGCACTTTAATGGCTGCCTTCCTCCATCAAGGATGGGGCAACAGGATCCTCTCTGCCACAAATAAAGGCATCTTTGTAAAAACTACACTCTGCACAATGCCTGAAACTGTGGGGATTTCCCCCCTGTTTTCTGACAAGCATTGCATCTTTATATTTTTAGCTTCTTGTCCTTTTTCTATATTTAGTTCATCACAAAAACTTGTGGTTTTTCCATGCCTTAGGGACAGACTAAACACACATTCAGATATAAACTACATACATTTATTTATAATATAATAATATAGTTTATTTATATTTCCTGCCTATCCCAGTTGGTTGAGGTAGGGTTACAACCTAAAAATATATCCAAAAAACAGTCCATAAAACATGACAACAATAGTATTTTTAGTTAAAAAAACAACTCAGTCATTAATATAGGCTATAAGGATGTTTGAATCAATATCAACCAGGTAAACTGATGTATAATCACGTACTGACAGCAGTGTTAAGATAAATACAACAAAATAAATATATAACAGAATATAGTTAGTGTATTTGTGTACAACTAGATATAACATGCAATCTTAATTTGCTTATATGGAATATTCCCACATAAAAATCTATTTCTAACTATATGATAATTTAGCTTGTGATGTATTTTTGGTTCATCCAGAACAATGATGAACACGAGCACATTACACATTAAATGCTATGGAAATTATAAATAACATTAAAGTCATTATTTGACTAGGAAACACAAGCTCTTGTAGTGTTTGCTAATAAACTTTATTAGCCATAAATAATCCCATTTTCCATGAGCAACATAAATCTCAACAGAAGGATCATCATCCAAAGTACTTAGATAATATAAGAGCCCAGGGTAAATGAGAGTAATTGTCTCAGATTTTTAATACAAATATTGGCTAACACATCAATAGAAATGATAATGTCTAATTAAAAAAACGTAAGCCACTCTGAGAGCTTTGTGGCTAAAGAGTGGGTTAAATACTCTAATAATAATAATAAATAAATAAATAAACAGTATTTCATTTATAAAAGAAGATCATGGAGTCTCAGGTCTCTATCTAGGGTTTCACTACTACCAATCCAACATGTTACTCAGTGATAAAAGAGAGGCAATTCTGAAAGTGTTGAGAAAAGCACTTTTATTCTAGTCTGTCACGAGAAGAGAAATCCAGGGTAAAAGTATTGCTTAATAGGGAAGATTAAGAACCCAGACTCTAGACTGCTTCTGAAACAAGCCTTAACATTCCCAGGGAGCTTTGCCCAGATCAAACATCGAAGCAAAGCTCTTCTGCAGCTGTGAAAGTTGCTTGGTGCTATAAATCTAGAGCAGGCATTTTAAGTGGGACTGACCTGCAGGAGAGATTTATTTGCTTTGTATTCCAACACATCCTTGGAAGTATCTGGAAAAGGTGCCAGCAAGTGCTAGGAGACTGGCCTCCCTTAGTAGATAAGACCTAGGCAGCCAAGGCATTGTTATCCACATTCTCAGACACAGGACTGAGCCCTAGTGCTGGAATCATGTTCTCAGTTATTATTTTTATTTCTTCACACACACATAAACACTTCTTTTCCTTTTGGGGAGGGGGCATCCGTTTTGCATTACTGTAACACACCAACTATTTAACTAATGCACCGTATGCCTGGAACTGTATGTATCCATGAACTCTAGCCTGATGTCCCTTCAATGTTTCATCCCGAGCAACTCTTGTTTTTTGGCAAAGTCTTCTACAGAGTTCTCATTCTCATCCTTAGAAAATGAGGCTAACTATGCATGTAACTGAATTAATAAATTTTTACTGTTCTCGCCTCACCCTATTATAGACCTTTATTAGCAATAATAAATCCAATTTTCCACAAGCAATATAAATATCAACAGCCGGATCACCATCCAAAGTACTTAGAACATACAAGGTCCACCTCATTTTACTTCACCTCGTTTTCCTGGTTTACACTCATCCTCAGATTAAAATTTATTTTTAAAAGAAGAGATCCAAACTCATGTTGCCCAAGGCAAATGAAGAGCAACATTCCATCTCCTGATGCAACTTCCTTGTCAGCATGATGAGCTGCAATAGGACCACAAGGCTCTAGAGCAGCCTCTCTCTATCAAGCTGGTGTCCTCTCATTATTGGGACCTGGCATACCTTGGAAATTCAACTCTATGACATGCTTACATACATGGAAATTCCTGGGGCCCTTTTACACTATACAACTGCACTTTAACAGCCATGGTTCAGTCCTGTGGAAACTAGGAGTTTGCAGTTTAGGGAAAGGTATTTAGAATCATCAGCCAGCAAGCTCTAACCCCAGACTACAAAACCCTAGGATTCCATAAAATGCAACCATGGCAGTTAAAAAGGGAAGACATTGATATACTGTGTGGTGTGAAAGTCCCTACAGTCCTTTCCCTGGACACTGGACACCATTGCCTTTAAAAACCTCTGTACATATGGACACATGTTTATAGAGATATAGTATCCATTTCTATGGGCAGGACGAAATGGTCCAACCCTACATCAGGGTGGAACCCCTGGCCCATGGGCCGTATGCAGCCGCGGAGGCAGCAGGACCGGCCAGCGTGGTCCTGCCGCCCGCCGCCAAGGCCACCTCCTCCTGGGCAGCACGCAGGGCTAGGACGGAGGAGCTCGTCCCCTTTGGCCAGCCAGCCATTGGCCAGCTGGCCAAAGGGGATGGGCTCCTCTTGAGCGACGCCTGAGAGGAGAGGGAGGAGAGGACTTCCGCGGCTCCTTCTCGACCCAGCAGCCCCGACTTCCCTCCCGGAGGGAGGCCTGGGCCGCAAGGTCCGAATGGAGCCCGTAGAAACGGCCTGCCACCTCATGGGCTCCCCCAGCAGCCCTGGCCCCAGGCCTCTCCCTCCGGGAGGAGGCCTGGGGCGCAAGGGAGAAATGGAGCCCACAGAAGTGGCCTGCCGTCTACAGCGGGCTTCCTCCCAGGGCCCTTGCGGCCCCAGGCCTCTCCCTCTGGAGGGGGGCCTGGGGCCGCAAGGGCCGAAATGAGCCACCGAAGTGTGGCTGCGTCTACGCGGGCTCCTCCAGGGCCTTGCGGCCCAGGCCCTCTCCTCTGGAGGGGGGCCTGGGGCGCAAGGGCCGAAATGGAGCCCGCGGAAGCGGCCTGCTGCCTACGCGGGCTCCTCCCAGGGCCCTTGTGGCCCCAGGCCTCTCCTCCGGAGGGAGGCCTGGGGCTGCATGGGCTGCGAAGGGGCCGCGGAAGCGGCCTGCCGCCTCCTGGGCTCCTCCATGGTCCTTGGAGCCCTTTCGCGCTGAAGGGAAGAGCCGAAGGAAAGGGCCTGGGACAGGTGCCCAAGTCCTTCCTTTCGGCCTCCCTCCCCTTCGGCCGAAAGGGCCCCTTGGAGCCCTTTCAGCCAAAGGAAGGGCCTGGGATGGATGCCCAAGCCCTTCCCTTCGGCCTCCCTCCCCTTCAGCAAAAGGGCCCCTTGGCGCCGTTTGGCCGAAGGAAGGGACCGAGGAGAAGAGGGCGGGCACACCGCCTCCTCCTTCCCGCGGGGCTTCGGTGGAAGCTCCGCCCCGGTGTGCAGCTCCGCCCCTGGAGGGTGGAAGCTCCACCCCGGCACACGGCCCCGCCCCTGGAGAGTGGAAGCTCACCCTGGCACACGGCCCACCCCCGAAGGTGAAGCTCCCACCCCCGGCTTCGCCCCCCCCCCAGTTGTCTTGAGGGACAGCAACCCGGCCCCGGCTCAAAAGGTTGCCTACCCTGCCTACATCTTCATTGTTTCCACGGCTTCTCATCCATGTCTCATGGAAGGAAAGCGGCTCTGGATTTATTTTGATAAATGGTAAAATGTATGTATGCTTTGCTTATTTTGCTCTCTCATATAAGAATGGAAAAAACAAAACAACCTCCTCCTCCCCTTTTCTAGGTGAGATTCTGAGGTTATTTTTACACATTCTTAATTATTTTTCTGCTTTTGGCATTTTGGGATTCCTTTTGACAACAGAATAAACTTGTATGTATAAAACTAACTGAAATGAACAAAAAACAAAAAAGCTGCTATCTTTTTTTGTTCTTCCTCACAGTAGTAAACAATGTTTTGAATATTCTCATTGAGAATGAGAAAATTTACAACTATATCACTAGCATGATGTATTTCTTCTGTTTCATGAGAGCTGAAAATTAACAGAATAACGAAAAATAATTAGCTAGCAGTCTGTACACATACACCACTTGGGCACTTTGGTGCATCTTCCAAAGTGCTATCACATATTCTTTTCTTACACTAACAGTTTTTATTGCTTCTGGGTTGCCTTGATCTCAGTCAAATTTATAACATGGATAATGACTTTATGGAAAGAATATTTCAAGGTTTGTGTTCTGAATTACATATTAGTATAGCACTAAAACACACAGCTTCATATCAGTTGCTTAAAAGTCTTAATCAGATACTTACAGATGAATTTATAGGATAAGAAAACTGCTCTGCTACATCAACTTGCTATTATTCAATAAAATAAGCAAAATAAGTATTGTGTGTGAGAGAATGTTGAGCTGTGTTGTGGGGAACAGAATAAAGCAGTACTCCTCTCCCCAGGCTTCCACACTACGTTTTAAAAATATTATGGAAAACATGCCTTTTATGGTCTTAAATCCAGCACAGCAGATTATTGAAAATAGCCTATGGGGCATGTTTCAAACAAAATATCAGCACATTAACAAATGCTGAAAAATAAGACTTTGAAACTCATAACCTATTTTTAGATCTAGAATCTCAGAATATATGAAGTGACATTAATATATATTGGCAGCCTGCAGTATAATCATTAGGGTGTTAGATCCAAATTGAAATCCCTCTTGAGCCATTAGCTGTACTGGGTAACACTGGGACAGTCCTTTTCTCTCCTTGACCTCTCTCACACAGTTGCTATCGTGAGGATAAGTGACTAAAATGGTGAAGGATGTGGAAACCATGCCCTATGAGGAACGACTTAGGGAGCTGGGGATGTTTAGCCTGGAGAAGAAAAGGTTAAGAGGTGATATGATAGACCTGTTTAAATATTTGAAGGGATGTCATATTGAGGAGGGAACCAGTTTATTTTCTGCTGCTCCAGAGAACAGGACCCGGAACAATGGATGCAAGCTACAGGAAAAGAGATTCCATCTCAATATTAGGAGGCACTTCCTGACAGTAAGGGCTGTTTGACAGGGGAACACACTGGGAGAGTGGTGGAGTCTCCTTCCTTGGAAGTCTTTAAGCAGAGGCTGGATGGCCATCTGTCGGGGATGCTTTGATTGAGAGTTCCTGCATGGCAGGGGTTGGACTGGATGGCCCTTGTGGTCTCTTCTAACTCTACGATTCTATGATTCTGTATACAGTGGGCCTTTGCTGTCTGTTGGGGTTTGGTTCTAAGACTCCTGTGGATACCAAAATCCATGGATGCTCAAGTCCCATTAAATACAATGGCATAGTTAAGTGGTGTCCCTTATATAAAATGGCAAAATCAGAGTTTGGTTTTTGGAATTCATACATTTTTAAAAATATTTTCAAGCCATGGATGCTTGAATCCATGGATAAAAAATCTGTGGATATGGAGGGGTGACTGTAGTAGTGGTATGCATGCTGGATTACAATGAGTGTTGGACTTTCTGGTGACCAGGGTTCAAATCCTCACTCACTCTGGCATAAACACACTGGGTGACCTTGGGCAAGTCACATGCTGTAAGCATCAGGTGAAGGCAATGGCAAACCTCCTTTGACCAAATGTTGCCAAGAAAACCCCATGATAGTTTTGCCTTGGGGCTAGAAATGTCTTGAAGACAAGCAACAGCAACAACCACATACCTAGAGATTTAGTGGGAGCCATGGCATATTTTTACTAGGGCAATTCATATATTTCATGCACATGTACAAAGTGAGTTGAACACCTATTTTGTTTTTATACAAGGAATCATGGGATGCACTTTAATATAGTGGTATGCGCCTTAAAGACATCTGACAATTTAAGGCAATCCCATTAATTTTGTAGCAAGGCATATTGAGAGGTGATTTTCTACTTTCTCTCTGGCCTGTTACAGACTGCCAAAATAAAGCTGTTTCGGGTCTCTTTGGAGGTATGCTGTTTAAATGATGTGTGCATCCTAAGAATCCGGAAGCTGCACCAAAGCTGCACTCCAGTGCTTAGGAATGGAGTGTGGCTTTGGTGCGACCTCCGGACTCTGCATCATTTAAATAGCATACCTCCAAAGAGACCCGAAGCAGCTTTATTTTGGCAGTCTGTAACAGGCCTCTCTAACTTACAACACTTAGTCTTTGTTGGCAGTTTCCCTGTTTAAGTACTAACCAGCCCTAACCCTGCTTCATTTCCATGATCAGTCAGGATAGGGTGTCTTCAGGATATTTAGGCTATTTCAAATGTTAATATAGACAGCTTTACTTAATCTGTGAAATTCCTTGCATCGCACGCAGCAGTGCAATGTTCCAAAATCACAGCCAGGGGGAAAGAGGAACCCATAATGGAGACTCTGATTATCAGTACCAAATTAAAATGTTCATCTGTTAATATTCTTTTATCTTCTTGGCTTTCTCTTTAAAATATGGTTTTCTAGCCCTTGTTGAAATTCTGACTTCACAACCATTCCCTCCCGCCAGTACATACTACATTTTCTGTATCCGTTTCCATCAGATAAATTTCCCTCTTAGAACAAATCAATATGTCAGTTGTAAATTCTTTGCAAGCATGTCCATAAAAAGTCTCCATATGGTTTGAATAAATCACTTTAAAAACTGATTTTCCTTAATGTATTACAACTTTGAGGTTGTTGCTGCAGTCCTTTGTTACATCAAATTCATGGAAGTGCAAGCTGTCACTGGGAGACAACAACATGTATGAGGAAGGTAAACATTCTCTGCCAACTTCAAAGGTTTCATTGAAGGAAAGGTTATAGCAACAGAGAAATTTTCAAACAAACGTTTCCAGACCTTCGGTGCTTCTATATTATCACATCTGAAGATGCCACATGAAGAAAATCTAAATGTTTTTCCTTTTTGCCTATATTTGGAAGCCAACAAAACTTTAGGTATTGAAAATGCTAAGAGAGTTTAATTAAATGAAATAATCTCTGTGTTGCTAGAGTAGCTTATAACAGGAAGATACTGTAGAACTTTAGAGTCAAAGATCAGGTGAAATGAATGTTTCCCTCCTATGGCTGAGCAGCTCCTGTTTGCTTTGCTGCGGATTTCTGTCTCAGCAAATTCTGTTTCAGAAGGGAAAAGCAGGTATCATAATTTCTAAGGAAAACTTGTGTCTCATATAGCTCCAGTTTTTGCTTTCTGAGGCAGGAGGGGGGGATCCTGATTTTGCTTGGGGCAAAGGTGAGATGCTAATTATATTCTGTAATCAAATGAAACCTCAAGGCAAGCTCTAATGCTCAGCCTGCCAGCAAACCTTCATAATGTATTTCAGTTACAGTTTGCCAATATATATTTTTTTAAAAATAAAATTGTTTCTCCAAGGCTTTTTAAAAATGTTTTCGAAAGATTGTGTAGCAATTGCAAAATAGCATTAAAGATACCCTGGGGCCAAAATATTATGAAAGCATAGGAGGCACAGCTGCCAAAGATACTGAGTTATCAGCAGGCAAGCATGCTTGCAATGATATTGTAATGTTCGCATGAACTTCATGGCAAGGAAAAGAGACCAGATGCTACACTTTGCTTATGAACATGTTCTTTGCTTCTTTTTTTTAAAAAATTGTTCTTTCTGAAAATCTCTTTAAAAAAACACCCTGTTTTATTATTAGCAAGGCTGTAACAGTTGATATCATATTCTATTATGTGAACCACCACCTGGAATGAAATTAAGAAATATTTTAAGAGTATTTTAATACAATAACATAACTCAAAGTCAAGCAATTCCTGCCCCAGTGGACTGACTGGAAACATTAACACTGAGTTCTGACTTTAAATAGTAAAAAGGGACAAGACCACTATGTTCAATTTAAGTAACCAATTATAAATTACTCTGCAAGCTGTATTTAAAGGAAACATATTAAATATAATGGCTCAAAGATACACTTCTAAAAATGATCTCCCACTATATTAATTGCATGGATTTCAGCCAAGGTACCTGTTCCTTATTTCCACATTTTCATTTTTCTCATGGTTGTCCTTTAAATTTCCTTGAGGTTTTGATTCCCTTTGTTGCCTCACATGAAAGTCAAGAGCTTAGGATAACATAGGTGGCCTTGGGAGAGCCATTGGAAATGGGGGAGAAGAGATAAGAATGCAAATATTACTAGCACATTTACTTTTGGTATTTCTAGTGTGATTTGAAAGGAAGGGGTTGTAGGTGAGAATATGAGCTGTTTCAACATGGAGCTCATGCATCTTTTTGCACATGCTATGTCTTTATTCATGCTAGAAAGTCAAAACAAAGGTATGAAACTCAGAAATACCTGCTTCATTCTTTTTCTTATTAACATTTCAAGTCACTGTATTTGAAAACAGGAGAATATAACTTGTTGTGTGCCTTTGAGTAATTTCCACAGGGTTTTCTAGAGCTGAAAGTGTGTGATTTACCCAAGGTCACCCAATGGGTTTCCACACCTTTGAGACTAACTACATAGAAGAAATTGTAGCATAGGCTTTTGTAGGCTTGGTTTGTTTTGTCAGAAGCATGAAGTGAAATGATGCCCAAGAAGGAGCTTTATAATCAGACTGTACAAATAGTGATAGAAATGCAGAATGTGTGGGTATGGTGGTGAGGTGACAAGTTCATCTCTAACAATGGTTGCTGAGGGACAAAGGCAGGAGTGGGTTGGTTTCCATATAAAATGGTGGGAGGAAGTTTTGGAATGTAGTATGTGCAGGATAGGAATAAGGAAGTATTTTAAACTGTCTAAAAGTGTCCAGGGTTAGGTCTGTAGGAGTCTTTGGAGTTTATAGCATGCACTTTTCAGCACATGCTGCTCCAGAGAACAGGACCCGGAACAATGGAGCAAGGGCTGCCAGGAAAGAGAGTCCACCTGTACTGGAGGAACTAACTAGCCTGACAGTAAGGGTGTCCCCAGTGGAACCAACTCCACTTTTCGCTTGTAGTGGAGTCTCCTTCCTTGGAGGTCTTTAAGCAGAGGCTGGATGGCCATCTGTCAGGGATGCTTTGATTGTGATTTCCTGCATGGCAGGGGGTTGGACTGGATGGCCCTTGCGGTCTCTTCCAGCTCTACGATTCTATGATTCTATGACCACTGTCCTAAGGTCAGTGATAGATATCTTATGTCTACTTATCCTCTGGCACAGAGACTGGCCTGTCTGACCAATGCAGAGGGCTGAAGGTTATCATTGATAGAGGATGGCATATATTACATTAGAGGATGAGCAAGTAAAACTGATATTGTGGGTTATGTCATTAGATCTTCTGATGACATTTTCCAAGTAGATGGAGATGGGGGCAGAGTTGGCATCTGGGTTTGTGGCAAGGTCTTGTACCTGTCTCCCAATTTGTGTTATGCATCCTCTCAAAGTAATTAACTAATTGAGATTGGGAGGCTTCCTGTAGACCAGTAAAAGCCTAACACCAAGAGTGTTGAAAGGGCAGCATTATTGCCCAAAGTAAGTTCAGTGATGATATGTTTGAGTTGTCTCAATTGAGAGCTGTATGTGACCACTAGTGGGGTTCTGTTATTTCCAGTCTGTTCTATAGTAGATTGATCCCGGATGAAAGTCTTGCCTCAATTTGTTAATTTTTTTCTTTACTTCAAGTGGTGGGTATTGTGGCTTGAGGAATCCTTACTGTAATTCCAGGAATTTGGCATCCCTGTCCTGTGGGTCTGAGCAGATGTGACTGTATCAGAGGGCTTGTCTGTCAACTATGGATTTGGTAGTGTGTTCAGGGTGAAATATGAGGCATTTAAGTACATGTAGTGGTTACTGGGTTTGCAATTGTCCACCAGAAATTGTTCTTTTAAGTGGCTCTTTCTGAGAAATACTCTTCAAGAATATTGCCCTTAAACCCATTTAGAGAGATAGAGGCAGTACAGACTGGCACTGACCATGTACTAGGGCTGAACTAGGGTGTGCATTCACATGCTCCGAGTCCTAGTTCTGCCACCCCATTGCCATCATGACGCATGCTGGTCCACATGGAGCACACCATGATGACATCCATGGTGCGCAGCACCCAAACAGCACTGGCTAGAAGTGGCATCATCAAGGCGAGTGAGTGCGCTTATGACAGCCCTTCTAGAAAGCTGCTCAGAGCAGCTTCTTTTAGGGAGCAGGTCCAGCCGCCCATCTGTACTGCCCCATAATCTTCTTAGTAGAATGCTGACTCCCTTATTAGACTGGCTAACTGAAGGCATAGGTACAAAGTACAGTACATCAAGTCTTAATCATCATGGGACAGTCCATATTTCTGTGTTGAAAGCAAAAACTTTTCATGCTATGAAAGTTTCATAAGCAGACTTGCTACGTTTGTCAGCTCCTCAAAGAAAAATTAGAAATACAATGGAATCTTTCTATCGTAGACTTAGAACATTCCTCAAATAATTATTTGTATCAAAGACATAAAGTTGAATCATTCAAAATCTCCCCTGTAGAAATGGAATCTTGCTTTCTTGAGTAACACATGGTTTTAGAAGGTGCTGGAAATAAAGTGGGGGGAGGAGACTACATTGCTCTATTCCTAACAGCATTTTGTGTAAGAAAAAGTAACCAGTCCCAGCTTAATATGTGTTGGGGTGCTGGACAAGGGAGTTCAGGAAAACTTCCTAAATTTTATAAGGTTGGGTTTATAAACCATTATGCCAGTGTGCAGTTATGTATATTCAATGAGATCCAGTGTAATATAGTGATCAGAGGGTCAAAGTTAGTCTGGGGAGATCAGTCCAACTTCAAATCCTGACACACTCAATGACCTTTGGCCAGGCACTATTGTTCAATGCACCTACCTCAGAGTTATTGTGAAGATAAGGGTGGGATGAGCATATGATAAATTCAGTGAATCAGCACAACCTAAGCATGCACAGCTCTGTCAATTGTGGTAATTCTCTGTTTAATCTCAATTGTTATAAAAGCATCTGCATCTTTAATGCAACTTACTTTGAATTAATATGGCATAATCTTAATAATCGTCTTTAAAGAACAGAATACAGTTGTTCATTTCATAGTTTGAATTGCATGTTTATGTACTTTTTTGTTAATAAGATTTTTTTTCCACCAAATATGTTGGTTAGATTGGTGTACAGTCTTCTTAACTAGAATACATATAAACTGTTTTCAAAGTGCAGTTGCTTTTTCGTTGCAATACATTTGGAAAATCGTGAATGGCCTTCTTAGCCAACATCCTTTATATTAATTATGATTAATATTCTTCTGTTAGAAGGTCAAGTTGTTTGCTAAGACATTGTTGAAACAGGAATAAATGTATGCTTCCAGTTTGTTTGACTTCAGTAAAAATTCCTCTAGGTATTACAGAATATGTAAGTCAGCACAGTAAACAACCCCTTGGGTGCTGTAATTTCATAGCACTACACTCAACACCTGCATGAACACATTTTTTCATTAGTGAGTTCTCTTAAATACTTATATAGTCACCAAGAGATTTCAACGCTAACAACAACAACAAAAATCTGCTAGATGGTTCACACTTTAGAAAATTAAGGTACTAGCATATTGCAAAGACCTCGTCACAATTCTCTGAGGAATTTGTTGATACTGGCAACTAAAATTATAGGTTATACATGGCCACTTTGATCATAGGTACAACAATCCAAAGAGTTTCATTTTTCAAAAAATATATTACGTTTATATCAAAATCTGAAGCATTATAAAGGCTATCATATTCATGAATCTTTAAATACTGTATAAAAATTAACAGAACAATAATGGGCCTATTCGCATTACATATGTCTGGGAAAGAAACCACCCTGTAAACGGAGTCTGTATATGTTACTGCCAGATGTTGTAAATTTCAGACTTCTAGGAAATACTTAACCTAGCACCATTAAACATAGAAACAGTCAATGCTATCTTCTTCATTCTGCTAAAGAGGAGGGGGAAAGTGGGATATTGCCAATAATGTGAGGTTGTGATTTTGGTTCACCAGGTAAAAGGCGAACTGACTCAGAGTTGGGATAGTAGAAAGTTGTTATCTGTCATTGTGCAGAACGGATTGTTTTTCTTCAGTTGCCATGTCATTGCTGTTTCTCTGCTTTTCCTTTGTTTCCATCAAAATTTAAACTATTGGAAAGCAAAAACCAGACAAGAGAAACTGCCCACTAATGTTCTCTTTAGCTTTTCATTGTGTGTGAATGCAACCACTGGGATACGTCCACTCAGAGATCATTATTTGTTTTTGTTTTTAAAAAAACAAAACAGAAAAAGAAAAAACAGACAAATAGAATACTTTTACAGATTTGTCCACACACTTAAAGATATATCTTTCTAACTAGCATTCAAGTATGAGGAACAAAAATTTGATATTTCCTTTTTCAGGTCCTTGGCTCCTTTAAGTGTTTGACAAAATGTTTCTTTTTCCCATGTCTGAAGAATTTGCAGGAATAGGTCTTAGAAATCTACCCTTAAAAGGTTCTCTAAAATGCACTTCACTAAAGCAAAAAGGATATTGAATGTGTTTCATTGATAAAACAGTGACCCCCAAAGATTATTTCCCCCTCCTTTATTAAAACGTTGTTTGTTTTAAAAGATCTCAGTTAAAACTTCCACTCTGGTTGGATCTTTGTTCTGAACATTTCAGACCTATTGGGAGAGGTCATTCTCTTTGAGTGCTGAGGTCAGATTTGTGCCCTATGACCATGAGTCTGGAAGAAAAATGAATGAACCTGCACATTATCTTTTGTATTTCAAATAGTTGCCAAGCCTGTTCTCATGCTGTCATGTTGGTCTTCAGTACCTGACAGCAGATGAATGTTGTCTCTTCTGGCAACTTTATCACCCTTGCCAGACAGATGAATAAGTTGTATTCTACTATCAAAGTAGTCATGGTAACCACAACATAAAAATGCTGTGCTGCAGGAAAGTCAGTTTTGATCCTGAAGAACATGACATTTCCAAAGTTCTACATGCCATTGATAGTGATATAAAATCATTTTCTAGCATTATGGACAACACCACAGCCTTTGTTTTGAGCAAAGGCACTTGATTTACCAGGTTGTTGATCAAGGCCTTAGATGGCAACTGATAAGTGACTTCCCTCCTAATATTTGCAATGGGGAAGTTTTTTGTTTAAGCAGCAATATTCTTATGTATTAATCATGATTTTAAAGGAAAAGACTCTAAAAAAATGGAAGGGTAAATAAGTTTGGTTTAACTTTATTCTTAGATAATCAAAAAGAGTGATCAGATCGCAATCCCAGGACTTTATCAGACAAGGGAAATTGGAAGTATAATCCAATGGCAATCCTAACACAATCATGGGGTTTCACGTTATTGCCTGATAACTCACCACACCCAAATTCGGACAATGGGAAGTCAGTTTGAGCGCAATCATGGGGTTTCACGTTATTGCGTGATAGACCACCACACACAAATTTGGGCAGTGGCAAGCTATTTTCAGGAAATGGGAAGCCAGTTCAAACACAATTCGCACTCACGTAGGAGTTTATCAAACGGGAGGAATTTCTCTTAAATTCTAATGAAAAGAAAGTGGGGCCAGAACACATTCACTTAAAGTCGCTAGTTTCGCGCAATTACGTGAATATGCATTGCATTCGAATTGACTTCCATTGCCTGAAAATAGCATGCCATTGCCCGAATTTGCATGTGGCAGTCTGTCATGCAATAATGTGAAGCCCCATGATTGTTGGACTGACTCCCTTCCCAAATTTGTGTGTAGTGGTTATCACATAATAACGTAAACCCCATGATTGTGTTCAGATTGCCATCGGATTATACTTCCAATTCCCCTTGTCTGATAAACTCTGTAATTCGCTGAACAAGCGAATTCATGTGAATGCGTCCTGGCCCCACTTTCTTTTCATTCGAATTAAGATAAATTCCCACATGTGATAAACTCCCCAGACATGCAGTAGGGAAGTAATGTGTGGATATGTTTGAATATTTTTTACTACATCTCTTAAACTTTTCCTTTCCTCTTTTTTCTCTTTTCTTTTTTTCTTTCCTAACCCTTTCTCTCTCTTCTTCTTTTTTTTGGTACTTTATGTATGATATAGCTATGGCGGGTTACAGACGGCGCTCAAGGTGACCATTTTTTTCCGCGCCGCCATTCACTGCAGAGGGAAGCCCCAGCGCCAGACCGCGAGGCTTCCCTCCACAGTGAAAAAGGAGTGCTGAAATGGCGCGCCTTTCAAAACGCAGAGAAGTGGTGCCCCGAGGCACAGCGGTCCAAGACGTCAAATGGCGGCGCCCATGTGGATGGGTGCCGCCATTTACGATGTACTCCGCGCGTGTTGGGGCCGGGGGCAGGTTAGGAAGGGGTGACTCTTCCTAACCCTAACATGCCCTTCGTAACCCTAGCACGCACGGAGTGCGTCGGAAGTGGGCGGTGTGTAGCCCGCCTATGTTATGTATGAATAGGGTTTATATATATATATAGTATATATATATATATTACACACACACACACCACATACATACAGTGCTCCCTCGGGTTACGAATTAATTCGTCCGCGCGCGGCCGCTTTCGTAACCCGAAAAGCCCTTCGTAAGCCGAAAACCCATAGCGCTAAACGGGGAAAAGCCCGCGATTCGTGTGAAATAGCGCCGAAAGTACCAAAATTTTTTTTCGTAACCCGAAAACAACATTCGTAACCCGGAACAGTTATGTCCCCATGGATTTTTTCGTATCCCGGAAGTTCGTAACTGGGGTTTTCGTCCCCCGAGTACCACTGTAATATATTATATACACACACACACCACCACACACACACACAACACACGCTTAGACCCTTTCACAACGAATAAAAATATTTTTAAAAAAGCAATAACCAAGGCTGCATGAAGAATAACTGAAAAATATCTCTGCAAACTCCACACAAAGCCCAGTTGGCTATGGATAGACCTCAGGCACGCACTATCAGAGTGTTCCAGCTTTCTGTTTGCTTCCCTTGGATTTTTCCTGAGATCATTCTTTCTGTTTTAGGGCCTGAACAACAAGGCCAAATAAAGCTGTTTTGGGTCACTTGGATATAGCTTTAAATGCGGCATGCGTCTAAGAGGCCAGAAGCCACGTCAAAACCGCATTTCATCCTAAAAAGATTGGAGCATAGCTTTGGCACAATTTTCTGGCCTCTTAAGATTTGTGTGTCATTTAAACAGCATACCTTCAAAGTGACCTGAACAGCTTTATTTTGGTCTGTCTGTTTGTGACTAAGGCAAGTTCATCCATTAATATAGCAACTGAGGCAACCAAAAGTAGGAAAGGACAACGAAGTTACTAATGATGGATGCAAATCAACTGCGACCAGTAGATATTACAATTGTATTTTTCCAGATAAGAGCTTCAACACATTTTAGTTTTTGAAAAGAAAACCAAAAGCTATGGCTCTAGTTTTATTGCCTTTATTATCCCCAGGCATTGGGAGTGTTGTTTTAGGAAATAATTTTGTAGTCTGTTCAAACAATGCAAAGAATATGAAAGTATTTCAATGGTTGAAATAAAGGGTTTCTTGAGTGTAAAAGCCCAGATAAGGAGAATCCTAGACAGATGGAATCCTCCAATATAGGCCTTATTCTGCACTCACACAAGAAATATCAAAATGTAAATCAATTTAAAAAAAATTAAAAATTCCATCAGGTTTTTTACACAAAATAACATTTTCTGTGCTGAAAACAGCATTTCTGTGTAGCAAAATAATATGTTTTGGTGCAAAACTGAACAAATAAATACCACCTGCAAATTTTCTCAAAAACTCTGCAGTTGTCATTACTTTCTACGGACTAAGAAAAATAGAAAATTATCATTATTTATTGGAAGAAAAAATTATGAAGATTTAAACCTTAATCCAGACTTTTGTTCTCATAACCATTTGAAGAAGAAATAACTATTCTATGATGATCACCATCTGCTCATTCCTTTCTTCCAGACAGGATTTTGAAAAAGGAACCAGGCGGTTACAGACCCCATTTAGTACGTATTCTATACGTACTAGGGTGGAAGAGGGCGTGCTTCCCGCACGCCCCCTAACCCTGACGGATAGAATACGTACAAGATGGCGGCGCCCTGTTCATACGGGCAGCGCCATCTTTACGTATCAGACGCTGTGCATCCAAACGTGTCGCAGCGCTAATGACATCGCGAATGCGCCCCTGGCGCCTCGCGACGTCATTAGGGTGCCGCAAGAAGAAGCTCCATTTTGGAGCTTCTTTTTTGCTCCGTAACGGAGCTGCGCGGTGTGGCTGCGATGGCTCCCTTACAGAGCAAGCGGCGGCGGCGGCAGACCGCCTCAAAGCGGCGGTCTATAACCTGCCTGTACATTTTTGGTTGGATTCCATAGGTACTCCATAATTATAAATATTTCTTTCAAAGATCTGACAGGTTTTTAATAAAAAAATCTTGTCCATTTCTTATTTCCAGATGCTGCATATATTCCACACCCTTTCCATATATTTTTAATGTTTTCTCTGATAGTTTGAGGACTAGAAATGTGTGTTTTAAATAACATTTTGAGAATGTTTTTGGTCTACATCCAAACCTTTGTAATGCAACACCTCTATCAACCATAGTAAATATATGCTTTTTTTAAAAAAAAGAAAAATGATCTGAAATAAACTGTAAGCTATATGACCAAATTCACAGAGATGCATGTGTATCTATGTGCATGAATAAATATAATCTGGAACATTACAAGATCTAATGAAGAAGGATATTAAAATATACCATCTTTTTGTCTGCTAGGGTTGTAATAGAAAGCTGTCTAATGAGCCTTCCAGTATTTACAAGTAGAAAAGTAGGGAAACGGTTTTTCAGTTAAGAACACCACTTTTTATTCTAATTTTGGTATGAGTTAGGGAGCCTGTTGCAAAATTTAACATGGCTAATGGAACTGTTTCAAAACTATCTGAGAGTTATGATTTTAATGCAACTGCCAAAACACAAAGTGTGCTATAATTACAAAAATAATACATTAAGTACTAAGGATTATTAAATTAAAATTCAATTCTGAACATAGCTAAAATGTACAAAGCATGCTGCTTCAACTCTATGAGTTTGCTCAGCAAGCAGTAGATAGAGCTCAGGTGTCCAACTGGAAAGGGACCAGATTTACCCCATTCCCAAGAGGTCAGTTCTGGAGACAGGACTGTGAAAGCTACACTGAGTACATACAGATACAGTTTGCTCTACCAGGTCAGAAAATAGTAGAAGAAAAATGTAGATTTAAGATGTTCACATAGGAAATTTTCATTTGATTTATCATTAACTTATAAAACCAATAAAGAATTTTGAAAGCATATGTTCTGACTAGTTATTTTGTTAATCCAATCAAGAACCTACAGCCAAAATGAAATTATTTTAGGATGACAGACCCACATGTGTTTCAATCTGCCAACATTATTACAGCCTCTCCAACATTTTTCTGGCAAATCAGTCTTGAGGGGCACAAATACCAGTGATGTATCACTTTAACAGTAACCTCTTTTACATTGCAGACAACAGTTTGTATGGGGGAGATCTCCAAATTCTATCCCATTACAGTAGTTCCTTTGATTTTTTACTCCAAGTTCAATTTCCCAGGAACCATTAGATCCTTTAGTAGACTCATATTTAATCTCAGTCATCATTTTATAAAACTCAGAGGCCAGTCCCTTAATTCTGTTGGAGGTATCAAGGGTATAAATCACAAAAGCTGCAAGGTAATGGGGTACACCTGTATCCTTTTAAATCTTTGAGGCAAAAATCAGTTATGAGAAGTCTGAATTGTTTTGTATTAGTACTTCCGCAGAGAAATAGAAACCAATCCAGTTTATCTCAGGTTTGTACCTTAGTTGTTATGTTAGATACCTAAGTGTCTCTCAGACAAAAGATTTCAAAGATGCCCAGCTATTCAATATTATTTTATTAATTTTTATAAAAGAACTTTAGAGGAACATTACCCTAGATATATTGGTTCAAAAGACCCATTCCTACCTACCAATTGACATATATGCTTGGCCACGATGAATGCTGTACATCTGAGAGGTACCAGATTAGGGAAGGCTGCCTTAGAAAGAATGTTGCCTATCTCATGTTTTGATGGAGTCTGGTCAATTTCACTACTGGTGATTTCTGAAAGGGGCCACTGTTTGAATGCAGAAGTTCCAAAGTTAAGCCCCAGTACTGCCAGCTGATGTTGTCTCAGGTAAGGATGAGCAAATTGCATTGCAATCCTTTACATGTTTATTCAGTCAGCCGTACATTTCACTGAATTCTTGGACAAGCAAGTAAAGGGGTGCAGGTTTTAATATGTACCTATTTTCTGTTCACCCATATATTATTCTGTCCTGTAGCTACATTAAATATGCATCTTTAAAAAAACTCCACATCAAATGCGCAGTATTTAAATACACATTTTAAGCACATTTTGCCTCAAAATACATGTTTCTGAGGATTTGTGAATGTAACTTGATATAGCTTTTAAGCTTTGACCTCTGTGGGAATATTAATGAAGTGTGAAAGCCAATGGATAATTCTGCATGTTATTATGGAAAGCAAGGATCAGGGAAACTTGTATCAGAATTCTCAAAGGATGCAGTCCAAAAATATCCCTAATGCCCATCATATCATGCTTGTTTCCTCTGCTGTAATATATTTCTCTAAGAAAAATGCTTTATTTTTTTTAAAAAAATTAAAAATGGTTTTAACTATGCTGTGTTTTTAATGTTTCAATATTAGTATAATTTATTTTTTTAAAACTTTGGCAATTAATGTTTTAGCTCTATCCTTTTAAAAGTATTGTCAGCTGCCTTGGATCCCATTTTAGGAGAAAGGTGGTATATAAATGCAAAAAACAAACAAAACAGCACAAAACCTATGGTGATATCAGCATGGAATTGAGTATAAACATTTTGATGAAATTAAAAAGATATATTTTTTACATGTTAAATTGAAAATAATTAGTGGATACCCTTCCTGCATCTTTTAAAAAAAGTGAGCTTGGGTCCTGTAAATGAATGTAAGGAGAACAGTGGTCAGAACTCTGGATGACCTGCAGTGGGTTTTAAGGATTCGACAACCACGTTGTATAACAGCTTTAGAAACAGTATCCCTTCATCCTATTTGCCTTCTCCCATATAATCCACCCTGCACTCTTCGTTCATCGGGGAAGAATCTGCTGGCAACTAAGAGGACTGACTTTCAGCAGTAACCCAGAGATCTTTTCATCAGCCGCTCCTAGGCACTGGAACGACCTGCCTGACTAGATCTGACATATTACAACACTTTGGAAACCTTTAAGAAGGCCATTAAGACGGATCTCTTCTGGCAGGCCTTTCCAGACGAACTCCCCGCTGACCTGCTCCCCCGTCTCTCACTTTCCCCGTACCCTCCAATCCTTATTTTTACCCTAACCCAGATTCCGCTTGAATTTTTTATCTCATTGTAGTATAATGTATATTAATGTTTTTAACTTTCTTTGGGTTTAATCTTTTTTTTAGAGTTTGATCATGTTTTTATGTTTGGGGGGAGGATGGAGGATCTTGAAATTTAAATGCATCTCTTTTTAACTGTATGTTTTATACTGTTGTAATCCACTTGGGATTCCCTGAGATTCAGCGGAATAATAAAATAATAATATATAATAATAATAAGAATAATATATTATTATTATTATTATTATTATTAGTATATTATTATTCGTATTATATGATTTTAATTATTCTAAAATCGGCTGCCAAATGGAAACAGCAAGAATAAAAAGCCAGGAGTGGGTGTGTGTGTTGTGTAGTATGGATGCAATTATGAGCTGAATGTGATAGGAAGCACATATTTTTCTGCTGAGCATGTCCTCAGATTCACTATTTTAACCTATTCGATGAATACGCATTCGCTATTTCTGAGTCATTCTGCTGCCTCTTCTTCTTGTTCAAAGAATTGATCTAAAACTTCCACCCAGTATCACATAGGTGTTCTTCAGTTGCAAAGCTTTCAGGTCATTCGGAAGTATGTGTTTTCTTTTAACAAAATAGGAATTTGCAATTGATGTCATTGTTTACGTAAAATATCTTGTATTTTGTTTTCTCATGTGGCACAACAGGAAAAAATTGCTGTAAGTGAACCTAGAATTTCTTGTTGTGGTGGTTTTTTCTCCTGCTTGTAAGCCCGTGTGTGTGTAGTTTTTTGTCTGTTTGTTCTGTTAATGCTGCATGTTGAAAGGACAGAATGTGTGCTTCATTTGTTTGCAGTCAATTTTCCATATGTTTAACTGGTAAAGCCCATTCTGTTGCTGCAATGTTAACCAGTGTCGTAGTGGTCAATTCGGAAATGAAGGAGCATATCATAACTTCCATCACAACACCTCCAAGGATAGTCCCAAATACTGTATATAGGCAACTGTGTTGGATAAAGAGCAGGACTGTATAGTATAGTTCACAGTTTATTAGGGATTGTGTAAAAATATGAGTGTTTTTTGTTCCTCCCACATTCTGCTTTGACTATACCGCTGGTGTTAACTGAATAGTGGTGCCTCGGTTAGAAAATAATTCGTGTCGCGCCGCTGTCGTAACCTAAAGCCTTCGTAAGCCGAATTGCCATAGGCGCTAATGGGGAAAAGCCGCGATTCCGTGCGAAAAGCAGAAAAAAAAGCACCAAAAGTTTTTCGGTAACCGCGAAAACATCGAACCCGGAACATAATTCCCTATGGATTTTTTCGTGATCCCACTGAAAATTTCGTAGCTGGTTTCGTATCCCGAGGTACCACTGTACTGTTCTCAGTATTTGTGGTTGACCTATGTAAAGGTTTATGTTGGAAGCTTTCATTTGCTCTCCTATGTGTCTTGGTTAGATGTGGATGATGGATTATTAGTTGGCAGCAATTTTTAAAATAAAAAAAAATCACTGTAAGGTTTTAAAAATGTCACAAAATTTTTAAGCTAAAAACATAAGCACAATTAAAACCTCATAAGTCAACCTTCGCAACTTCAGTGAATTCACCTCTGATACCAGAATGATTCGTCTTGATACCATTTCTTATGCTAACTGTTGTCAGAATTAATGACAGGTCGATATCAAGTATGTATGCAAAAGGCAAACTGTTTGATGTAACTTAATAAGTACAGTACTTCACTCCACTATAACATCAGTTAGAAGGCCTTTTAAATTAATTTGTATGTATTTGTTGATCAATTCTCAAAAGGAAATACAACATTCAATTTTTGCTTTTAGCAAAAAATACTTTGGGGAAATATTCTGACTTTTTTGTTTGCCTGCTGCAGGAAGGTTTTTTTTTTTTTTTTAATTTCAAAGTTAGGTTCCTGGTGATATTTTGTAAAGCAGCTCCACTAGAACCTACGTTAATATTGGCGACAGTCACTGCTTACTTGCCTTGCAAGCATTCAGCAATATAATAAGTTGAAATGGTGTAACATGTTTTGGTTTTGTAATGCTTCCATGTTGCATCTTGATTCACCCCCCCCCCCCCAAACATGTCTTTAACATCCCCAAGATGCATGGCTTGTAGAATGGAGCCTATTAACCTTCCCTGCTCTGATGGATATACAGTCATGTTTTTATTCCCTAGCGTCATGTTATATGGAAAAAAAAAAGAATTTAGAGGTATAGGTTTCTTCCTTCATCTTATTAATCTCCATAAATTCTGTGTATGTTGCTTGATAGCAGAGCCTACGAATGAAGTAGGGTTAAATAAGTAAGAGTGCATATTAATATTGTGTGTTGTCATTGTTATTTTTTTACTACTAAATTTATATTCCACCTTTCACACAAAATTATGTTCAGGGAATTAAACAATAACATAATAACAAACTTAAAAATAAAATCAATGACGTGAGAGTGAGGACCCAGCACAATCAGCGTAGGACTAGCACAAGACAGCTAACAAAGGGCTTAAACAGACAGCCCGGTAAAGCTGGCTTTCTTCCGCTGGCATTGGGGCATGGCATTTAGACACACCACACACCCGGGTCACCCAGAAGCCATGCCAGCAATTACACACTGGCTTGGCGAGTAATTGCTGGGCACTTGGGGATTGTGGCATTTAGATGCCATTCACACAGGGAGCCGGCAAAAAGCTGGCTCTAGAGACAAAGGATGGCTTTTTCCCCCCTCTTATTTGGGGTAGAAATTGGCTGGATTGGGGCGTGTCAACTGCGGCCCTGATCCAGCCTAAATGGGGCAGCTCCAAGCCACCCCAGCCAGAGCCGTCTGATTCGGCCCTAACTCTTCTGCAGGCTTATCAAGTGGGCCTCTGCAGATGAGAAGATTGTCAAAGGTCTCTCTGTCAAGATCTTTAACAGCTCAACAAGTTCATAGCACATAGATGGACCTTTAGATAACCAGACCTTAACGGTCCACTGCTTGGCTGGAGATCATTTGGAAGTACATCTCAGCAACCTTGAGATGGTGATGTTTTATGTGTACCATAATGTTTTGCTGCTGTTTTATGGATAATGTTTAAATGCTTTTATTAGAATGTATTCCACCCAAAATAAATAGATGACTCATTTAAATCCTTTGATTTTAGTGTAATAAATCCAACCCAATCCTGATGTATTATTAAATATGCATGACAGTGTATTGCAGGCTTTTTTGCAGTATAATGATTTGTGTCCACAGAACTTCCAGCTAAATAAAGTTTATACCCCTCAGGTATCTAAAATACTAATTAATACAGGAATTAGCTTAAAGAGAGACCAGCGTGGTGTAATGTCTGAGGTGTTTGGACGATGACCTTGGAGACTCTGGAGACCAGATCCCCCATTCAGCCAGTGGAAACCCACTGGGTGACCTTGACAAGTTACATTCCTCTGCCTCAAGGAAGGCAAGGCAAATCTTCTCTGAACCAACGTTGAAAAAAAAATAGGATTGCCTTAGGGTCACCATGATCAGAAATGACCTGAAGGCATACAACAACAGCAACAGGCTGAATAAAGCAAAGTGAATAGTTAAAATGCTTTAGTTGAAGAACTTTGCTTTAATTGAAGCACATTGACTTGCAAAGACCACATATTCATTGGTACAATCCACTGATATTTACAACAACAATTGATATGGTTTTACTGCCATATTTTAAATATCAGTGGATTGTACCAATTTAAATAGTAAATGTAATTCTTCTAAACATTGGCCTGTGTCTAATTGCTAGCCTGAACTAGACTAAACCCTTGAACCAAAGGGATTTTACATAAATTATTAACTTAACATTCAGCTAAGGTTCAAATGTCTCCTCTGGTTAGGTCTAGCTACTGGAGTTAAGTCATATTAACTTCCAGCAATATCATTATTTGGCTCTTCTTCACTGTTACAGGATTGCACAAAGAAGTGTGTTGTTGGTTTGTGAAGAAGCAAGTTGCACTACTGTAGGGAAAAAGAGAATGTATCAACTCTGTGAAGTCATTTGGGCTTTAAAGTGTTGGATTTGAGTTGATTCAGGCTAAGCAATGTCGATTTTGGGTTTTTTTTCCCCTGTGGAAGGGCAGTATCTAAATTTGGATATAACCACTGTGTGCTTGAGCTTACATTTGTCTTACGAGTTCTATGAGAGTTCACTTTTTTGTGAAGGGTGCAAAAACTTTGGTAGGACCACGTCTTTTTTATTTTCCTAGTTATAGCTGTGACCCTACGAGAAGACAGTGCGTAGAAGGTCAGAGAGGGAGAGCCAGGCGAGTCTCAGCATGTCTGTCCAATATTCACTGGCTAGTACAGTGGCGTTTTGTAAGCTTTAACCAAAAGGTCAGGTTGTATAAATGTGTTGTAAGTTGGAACTGTATTAATATCCTTACCTTAAAAGCAGCAAAACACTTGGTAAGGTCTTATTTATACTGCTGCACAATATGACTAATACATGCATTACCAGACGGGAGTTTTTATCTGGTTCTGTATTTTGGTTGCTAGTTGACTACAGCACTACAGCTTCCCCCCCCACCCCAATTCCAACCCCCTCCTCCCAATACTTGGATTAAAACAGCTGTAAGGTCTGGACTTCTCTATGCGATTTAACATTCCTCTCTAACTTTGTAATTTTATTTTTTAATTTGAATTTTAAAAGCAAAAATAATGAGTGAGAAGAGAAAAATATGAAAGAAAATATAATATAATAATAATAATATACTAATATATTTAATATTTTATTTATACTCCGCTCTTCAACCAAAAGACTATCAGAGCGGCTTACAAATTGTTATTTAGACATTTCCCTGCCCTCAGGCTTACAATCTAGAGAGACAAGACACAAAAGAGAATAAAAGAATGGCATGGGGAAGGGAAAGCCAGCAGATTCCCTCCCTCTGATGTCTGGACACAGCAGATGACTGGAGGGAGGGCCCTTCTTCTTCCTCTGGTTAGGTTGGTGGGGAAGGCTCTTCACTCCCTCTGGGGCCTGGACTTTGGCAGATGACTGAAAGGGAAGTTTTTCTCTTCAGGCTAGGCCTGATGGTTGGGGCCTGCTTTTCAATCCCTCCCAAGCCAGAAGAGGGTATCTGGAGCCTTTTATTGCAGTAGACGAGCAATGAATTACAAAACTACAAATGTGTGCAGTTTTCATTTACAGGCAAGTCCTAATGGCAGGAGTGCGATTGATTTAATGCAAGTTTGTTTCCACTGGAGCATTGGATGTAAGGGGTGAAACAGATGGTCAAATAAAAAAAGGTTTCTGGCCAGCTTTGAGGCAGGGAATTTAAGATGACTCATGGAAGCCAGCTGGAAAACTCACCCAAGTCACACCATGGGGAGAAAATGCGGGACTAAAAAGGAGCTGAATTTTTCCACTACTTCCCAGAAAATGTGCACCGTCGCATATCGGAATGCACTGATGCGAGGCCAGCTTTAAAAGGGCACTCTTTCTAAATCCTAACCAGAATTTGCATATAAATACCCCAACTCAGAAGCACATTTAAAAGGGACAGAGCTGCCATATCTAAGTTGTGGGGGTAGCAGTGCCAAAAAGAGAAACCATGACATCTCTCATGGAAATGAGTACAACATACACAAAACAGACAGTCAACAAGGTGGGGGAAAGGGGTGGTGGTGAAGGGGGCATGATTGTAACATTGCTGGCATCTGCATGGCACAACCTCTGTTCTGATGCCCTGTCCTGGTGAAGCACTGCATGTGGAATGTGTGCAGGTTAACAGGGATGGCCATGCATTCGGATGGCAGTCGCTGTCGCTGGCAGTTTTACTCCTGTGAAGGTGCACAGGGACTGTGGAGGGAACAGTAAAAAAAAAAGTAAACCATTGGCATGGCTTGAAGCTGCACCATGCAGTAATGACAAGTACATTCCAGCTGCCTTAGGAGCAGGCAGTGCAGTTTGTGGGAGTTTCAGTGGCGGCTTCAGAAAGGCAGCTTCAGCCTTTTTTCTACCCATCTATTTTGCCCCTTAAATCTCTTGCAAGTGATTTTTGTGAGTGCTTTGCAGTGGAGAACAGCATGTGACATAGTGTTTTTGAGCCTTGCGTTGCATACAAATCAGAGTTTAACAATAGTTAAAAGATATAGAACTAGAGGGGAAATAGTGTACTTTGCTTGGGGGAAATGGTTTGTGCAAGTATTTTACAAACTGAAGACAAATAGCTGATTTTAGATCAGTTTTCATGCACAACGTTCTTTTACTAGGCTATAAACAACTTTTCCGCGAACAGGAAGCTTTACGTTGAGCAAGGACATGCTTGGATCCATGCCCATATCACACCTGCAAATTCAGTTATCAAAGGGAAATGTGCACAGGATCGCTATAGCAGAGATTGATGCAATATATCACACCCACCCATTTACTAGCCTCAAAGGCTCTACCAAGAATAGGAATAGTCTAGATTGGTAACACAGGAAGCTGCCTTATATCAGGTCAAAGTTTACTACTTCATCTCAGTCTTGTTTATACTGACTGGTCATAGCTCTTCATTTAGTGATAGCAGCTCTTCAGAGTGTCAGAGGCATAGAAATTTTTCAGTGTGCATACAGGAACACATTTATGAGAATAGCAACATGATGTAATGTTTCCTGTTTGGGAGCTATGTGCTAGCATGTTTTTCTACAAATCGTGGGATAATATTTTACTGACATGCTATAGAGTTCAACAGCGTCTTGAATTCAAATATCTTTTTTAAGCAAAATTTAACATCTAGTGTAGTAGCAGCCACCAAGAGACAACTGAAGTGGGTATTTTCACACTGGATAGTTTCATAGTATTTATTACAGTAAAACTTCTATTACTAAGAGGTTTGATATTATTGTTTGTTGTTGTTATAACTTACTGTCCTTACCATATAGGAATGAGGATGTGGAAGAACATTTACACTGATACTGTCAGCAGTGAAAGGACCAAAAATGCAAGTTGGATTCCTGGTGAGTATTCTTCCCTTTCACGATTAACATTATTGCTCGTTACTGCTTGAGAAATTTTTAACTATTGGGAATACTGATAACTACTGGACTTAGTTAGCATGTTATGGAACAGAAATCATAATGGTGTAGAGAAATTTAAAGACTCCTGGTAGAATACTACATTAAAGTGGTTGTCTGTAAAGCACCACAGTGATTAATTGTAGGTATGACACATAATAGCCTGTCACATTCAGGTAAAAGGGGCACATTCTATTAATGCTTCTTTTTAGAGGCCTAATTCATTGACCCCAGAGTTTGAGAAGTATCAGAAAAGCAGAAAACCCATTCCTAAGGCGGGATAACAGAGGGCAGGGGAAGACGTCTTGAGGTGTATTCTGCTGAATACGGAGCCCCAGACCGCCCGCCCCGGGGCGTGGCTAAGGTGTATGGGGCTTCCCATGGGGGGCAGTGAAGATGCCCATCCGGGGCCGTTTCTGACCCACAGTTTCCATACCACCGCCTCACAGGACGCTGCAAAGAGAGAGGCAGCTTCCGCAAGGGCAGCCAAAAACGCGGCTTTTTTTTCTTTTGCCAGCTGGTGGATGCGCAGCTGCGCAGCTGCGGCGCTCAGCACCGGCGGCAGAAAGCATATGTGCACATTTAAAGCACCCAGGCCCCTTTAAACTTTTCCCCCCGCCCTGCCCAAGAACAATGGTGGTCTCCTGCAGCTGGTGATCAGCTGGTGTTTGGCATCCTTGTCCACTTGCACATGCTAGGTGTCACCACATCATGGATGCCCTCCTCTCCTTTGGTCCCTGCGCTCTTGCTGAATCTGGCAATGCACAGCCACAGCTGTCACTGCACCGCTGTCCCCTTGCCATCCCCCATCACCTACCCTTGTACATAGTAAATATAAAGTTTTAGCGTTTTTTATTGTTAGGTGAAAATGGCACAGGAATGGTGTGTAGGGGTTCACTTTAAATTCCAAACTTTCCACAATTCTCAGCGCATGCGTACATGTTGCTCTAGGGTTAGGGTTAGGGTTAGGGTTACGAGCATTAAATAGAGTGCAGCTGTGCTGCAGCTTCCACATCTGCATGGCATCTGACGCCTCTAATTAGAGCTCAGTGCAAACTGCGCATGTTCCAGGACCCCGACTCATTATGCGACGCAGCTTTTAAATGGGCAACTTAATTAGCGGCGTAGCAATTCTGGCCTACCGGTGCAGCAGCTTATAGATGGAGCTGTGCAGTTGCGCAGCATATAGAAAAGAGCGGGGAAAGCAGCACCTTTTAATGCCGCTTCTCGCTGGGCAGGGCGGGCATTCAGGTAAGGGCCGTCTGAAGGCTATACCTTCATGACGTCATGAACACACCCCTTTTTGCCCGTCTGTATCCCGCCTAAGTTTCTCCCAATAAGGCTGAGTTCTCCCTTTTCAGCCCACGTGTTTCAATGGGAAGAACAATGTGTATGTGGTGTGTGTGTGTTGTGTAAAGAAACACTCAAAAAGAACCAGTAATTCATTCTATCTATCTATCTATCTACTATCTATCTATCTATCTATCATGAATTACTGGGTCTTTTTATTTTAAGATCCACGTAGTTGTGATAGCTTGATTCAACAATATGATAGCTTATAACTTTATTATAGCCATTTAAAGATATTAAAATTAGCATAAAATAGATAGTATTCATGAAACATCACTTTCTTCAGCCTATCCATCTTAAAAAATGCTTTGGGGGCTCTGAAAGAATTTTTATAAACAGTTCAAAGATTCTGATCCAGGTGCTAAGTGTTTCATCACTGTACCTCCTATTCCCTGATTCAGGTTTTCAGTTAATTGAACTACTTTTCTTTCAGACATGACAGTGGAAGTGATTGTCTCTGTCCATGTGTTGCAGCTAAAGAATTTTTCTGGATTTCCTTGAAAAGAGGGCTGTAAAATGTAAGCTGAAATACATTCAGTAGTCCCAGGATTGCTTTTCATTGCTTCAGATGACAATATCAGACACATCTATCCTATTTTGCTTTGCAGTTTTTTCATAGTTCATCACTTTTGTAAAAATGTTAGAAAAAGTTTATATAAATAAAAAGACCTTAAATAATGGTGTGTGTGTGTGTTTAAAGCATTACACTATGTTTCATATTTATTGATTCAGTGTCAGCCATTTTAAAGCAGTCCAAGTGGTCATTTTTGTCTTTGACATGACAGTTGTCAAGGGGTATTCTGGGAAGCAGCAATGAAAATTATAGATTTGGCCTTTTTCAAAGTGAAGTTTGCCATGATGGCTTTTTGTTTGTTTGTTTGTTTTTCCCTTTTTTCAGACATGTGAGAATATACTTACCACTCTTGATTGGGTACCTCAACCACATACTGTTCTAGAGCTTTGGAATTCAGACTCCCTTAATATTTAATGAGTCTTCCAGATCCCTGTGCATTCAAGTATCTTGAAATTAAAATCTTGCATCTTTTATATCTGTTCAGTTGGCCAACACCAGCAAGAAGTTGTTGTAAGATGTTGTTTTTGTAAAATTATTATATTAGAAGTTCCTTTATATGAAAATAAAAGAAGCGATACCAGATTTCTCATAGTTGAAGGTAATTGAAATTTAATTCAACTGTCAGTTATTAAACACCGAGGGCCATGTATTGTCCATCTGTTTAAAAGAGCCCCAGGGAATATTATTTCCTGAAATACATTAAAGCAAATGTTTTGAGTATTTTCTAGCCTTTATTTAAAACTTGCACAATAAAATACATATTTTTTAGGGTCTTGTTCTGCAAAGAATATTAATACTATCTTCAGTAAAAAAAAATCACAGTTGTTGCATACCACTCAAATAAGAAACAATTATTCCCATAAATTCCAGTGGAAAGAGCCCTGGCTGGTGTATTGGCAAGAACATAACTTATAAAAATGAAATTACTAAGTGTCTCTGCTGAAAGATAATAGAAGTATCGAAAAATTTTTAGAATTTCCAATAGAGTTCACTGGTGCAAAACAAAACAAAAAATCTTAAAATTTAACTAGAAATTATCTAGATGGAAGATGATCTGCTGAACTGTTATTGTGTGTAACTACTAAGACCTGCAGCTATTATAAGCACAAGCCTTAACAGGACATTTAAAAATTAAAAAGTCCTGATTTGAGGGATCTGCAGCTCTCTCATATCAGAATCTAGGTGGGATACAAACCGCCGCTTTGCGGCGCTTCCCCGCCGCGCTGTTGCTCCGCGCGGGAGCCGCAGCAGCCAAACCGCGCGGCTCCCGCGCGGAGCAAAAAAGAAGCTCCATTTCGGAGCTTCTTGCGGCGCACTGATGACGTCGCGAAGCATTCGCGACGTCATAGGCGCCGTGACATGTCTGGACGCTATGCGTCCAGTACGTAAAGATGGCGGCGCCCATGTAGAAGGGGCGCCGCAATCTTGTACGTATAGGATACGTACCAGGGTTAGGGGGGTGCGGAAGCACCGCCCTTCCTAACCTAGTACGTATCCTAATACGTACTATATGGCGGTTTGTATCCCGCCGTATGTCGTCGTT